>NW_021632926.1:0-57863 GCF_004799145.2 Neltuma alba
ACATATTAAATACATATGTGTATAGGATGATAGCACCAACCTAAGACAAAAATCAAATGAATAATTCCTGTCGAACAGTATAATCTTGTTTTTTTTCTGGAAGTATGGTTTTATGGAACAAGTATAGACATGTAGCTAGCATGCAGTACAGAAAGAGGCTTTTCTTTTTAAAATGACTTTTCAGTTGAAATATTGAAGGTAAAAGCACTAAGACAGGAGAAAATAGTGTCATGCAGGCATCTAAAACCTACCCACTGGCCAAATGATATATAGCGCAGTCCCATCTGTGCTACATTTGTCTGAGTCTCCAAAAGGATTGGATTGGCCTCTACACAAAGCAGAGATTAGGACGAGTGGCACATTCCCAATGTTCCCTGTTTCAGAATTTCACAATGACATGATTTGTGAAAATTCAACACAAAGTTCACAAAACCACATAACCCCAACCCCAGCAGGAGTTAGGTGTAGCAAATCTAATATTACATGCTTTAAAGATACAGTCAGAATGCTATGCCAAGTGCATAAATTGCATGTTTAGCAGCATTGCTGATCCCAGACAATGGAAAAAAAGTTGAAAAGAAGACTATATCGTATGTGTTATATATGAACTTCGGACTAATTCATGATAATTTACCCTTGTCTTGAACTTTTTTCCTTTTCATAAGATGGAGGCGTTCAAACTGTTCACTTACACGGAAGGGGGCAATGGGTACTACTGGACTGTAAATTCAAGGAAAGGAGAAAGAACTTTTAGGTTTTGGATTTGAGATCCACATGTTCTTGACTCTAATATGGACAACATCAGAGGAAGGCAACTGAACAGTACAACAAAATTGCAGATGTAGAGCTGGCCTATTGAGGACTATCAAGTACATAAGCGTAACTTTAAATTAAGGTCGTTTCTTAGAGGGCTTACCAATTCCGATTTGTATGATTGTGAATTTGAAGAAAGGATATGGAGGACGGACAATTGAGGCCACAACTAAACCAATCAGCGAGCCTGATATGGAACCCAGAACAACGTTCACAGGAATGAACCACCTGAAAAAATGACACAAACCTTCTGAGCAACGGAAGACTGTAAATTTCACAACTTGGTATAGATAGCAATCGAACTCAAGAGTAAAGTAATTACCATTCAAGCATTTTCTGCAAGGTAACGGCTTGCCCAAGTTGAGAAAATATCAAGCAGGGTAGCAATAGTGAAAAAACCAGCTGCATGAGACGGTCCAGAAACGTTCAGCAAAAACAGAAAAGAGAAGGATTTACAATTACCAACAGATTAGAGAACAAGAAGTGCTCACCCCATTCAGAAGCTTTCTTCCGTTAGCAGGCAAAATGTTAACATACTTGGAAGCCATGAGGAAGCCCAGAAAACACATAGTAAATACTTTAGCTATGGGCAGCACAGCGATTTTGATAGAGCCCAGAAGGGACTGTCCTCCTGGTTGACTCTCGACGGCGGCAGAGAGAAGGCTTCGCATCGTATCCATGTCAGTCGGCGAAGAGTGGAAGCTAAGTCAAGGCGACTCAAAGAAGAGCCTAATAAAGAACAACGACGAAGTTTGGAGAAAATTCAGCCCATGAAAGTGTGAAGCGAAGAAAAACAAAAAGGAGTAATAAGTGCGTAATTCACAAGCGTCCCGCGCCGAGAACAAGCTTTAGAAGGTGAATGAAACAACGCCACGGAAGACGTCGCAGCGAGAAAGGTAGATTCAGATGAGAATGACTGGCGCAGCAAATTGCAATAATTAAATACAATCAAACTCAGAGCCCAAAAAAGTGGAAAAAGAAAACAAAACTGGAATCACAGACGAATCAAACTGAGAGTTCTGAGAAAAAGAAGACGAGTTAGAAGTACCGTAGCGTTTCACGTGAACCAGAGAGAAGGCATATACTCGAAATTTCCAGCAAAACAATAAAGTAACTACATCACCACAACGTTATGGTTAATCAAGGCAGGAAGAAGAAGATGAAGCGCATAAGCTTAATTATCGGGTTTGGATACTGTAGATCCGATTCGATCATTTTATATAAATAGTTTTTTTTTTTAATTTTGTGGAATATTTATTATTTTATTTGAATTAAGGTTTATCGGCTGTTCTAAAATATTTTTCCAATCGTTTCCAACACACTTATTTTATGATTTATCTAACACTCTAAAATATTTTTTTATAATAAAAAAATATTATAAGATACTTGATTCAAATTATTTTTTAAGGAAGTAACCTCTTGGTTAAAAATTCTCCTGTGAAATACTTTATGGACACAATTGTTCTTGAAAAATTAATATTTTAAAATAAAATTGTATCATAAAATATTCTAAATACTGAATACTTTTTTGGTTTTATTTATAAGGCATTTTCAACATATTTCATACAGACAAAAAAAACTTAAAATACATTAACTCTCCATTAAGGTATAACAAATTTTTAACTTTACCTATATTTAATATATGCCCCTTTCAAAAGAGATAACTACCTACATTATAATAAATGAAAGATAACATAGTACATTCATATTAAAAATCTAAAAAAGTGACTTATAAATAGGATAAGAAAAAACTTCACTATCTACCCTATAAATAGGACAGAAGGCTACATTTAAAAATATATCTTTTTATCCTTAATGAGCAACAAAATATTTTCGGCATCGAAGGCGCATAATTTTTTTTGTTTTGGACTGGAAGATAAAAAAATAGTTTAGCACCTTATTTGTTCCCCTCTTCTTTTAGATACCATGGAAGATTCGTTTATTTATATGTAAACAGAATTAAAAATGAGGAAAAAGAATTAAGGATGAAGCAAGAAGCGGGTAGACGGTAGGGTCATGAATAGGAAGAAAAAAAACAAAAAGATGTGAGAGAGAGTATGACTTGTAGTGGGAAGACTGTAGAACATGCTTTTAGTTGTCAAAATAACCGTCCCACGCTTCCGTTGATTCCTTTTCCATAACGTCACTTGAATGGCAATTAATTAAGGGCAAATTGAGTTTAAAGACCACGGAATTACTTTTAAAAAGCTTTCAAAACTTTCTGAAACTTCACTGCATGACCAATAGGGAAAACTGATATTAATTTCACAAAAAAATGATGCTATTGCCCCTCATAATAAAAGTAGAAGAGTCCATTTGCAAGTAAAATTAGAAAATTTGCAACATACATTCATATATTTACAACTGAAATTAGTCCCTCACCACCTAAAGAAAGTGTCCGTGAGTAGAGCCTATTTACAAGTAGGACTAGACAATTTGCAACATACATATATTTATTTACAACCAGTATTAGTCCATTTATATGTCACCTTCTTCACCTAAAAAAAGTGCCCATGAGTGAACAAGTGTAGGAGAGTTTATTTGTAAGTGGGTTTAGACAATTTGCAACATACATACCTTTATTTACAATTGAAATTAGTCTATTTATATGTCACTCTGGAATAAGTAAGTATTATGAGGGGCAATAGTGTCATTTTCTTTGTGGAATTAATATCAATTTGCCCCTTGGTCCTGCAGTAAAGTTTCAGAAAATTTGAAGGGTTTTTTGAAATTAATTCTATACTGTTATCCTTAAACTAAATTTTCCCGTTGATTAATTGGATCCCATTCTCTCGAAAAAGAAAACAATAATTTTAAAAAAGAATATGATCTTTTAATATTTAATATATATTTTTATTTTTTGTTCTTAATTATTTATTCTCTCTCTTTTATTATATTCTCTGTTATCACATTTTTCCATGCACTCTCTTTCATCGTTTTTTCATTTATTATAAGGGTATATTTGGAAATAAAACTATATTTCTAACTTATTTATTGCTTCTAATTAATTCTAACAAATAGTTTATTATCTGTAAATTAGTTATTTAAAACTTATAATAAGAACCAGAGGAAGTACTTCACAGATAAAGAACAAGTAGTTAAAATTAGTTAAAAATAATAAATATATTAGAAATATATTTTTATTTTAATAAATGTCCTTGTAATAAATGAGAAAAAAGATTAAAAAATATGTGAGAAAATATAATAAGACAAATTATGTCAGTGAGAGATAATAAATAATTGTGGACAAAATTAAAAAAATTACATTATATGTTAAGACAAATATCAAATTAAAACTTATAAAATGGATCACACCTCTTCTTAAATTTACAACTTATAAGTAAGACCGAGATAGTTTATAGGGAGAATCCCAACAAAATTTGACTAAAATATCTAAACCCAAATTAAGGCTTACATTTTTAACAAATTTCTAATGAAGCCAGATGGCCTAATTTAGGATTTTTAAATATTGTCAAATGACTAAATTACCTCCCTTTAATTAAAAATAAAAATTAATTATTTTACTCCTTCCAAGTAATCTCTCATCTCCTATGTTATTTTGTAGGAGTAAAAAACACAAGTGATTTCATAGTGTTTAAAATTTTTATGTATCACTAAAAGCTTCAAAAATATTCTAATAAAACATTTCAAATTACAACATAAATAGCCTGAAAATCAATATTTTTTATTTTCTGTTGTTAAATATTTATTTTAAGACTTTAAAATATCTTAATTACAAGAAATATTCAATACTATGTTCTCATAATTTCATTAGTTTTATTTACTTAAACGATTCCAACCTAAAAAATTTATTTATAATAACTTAGTATTAAAAAAATTTTGTAATTAAGATATTTTAAAATGTTCAAATAAATATTTACCAAAAGAAAATAAAAAAATTATTTCAAGGCTATTTATGTTGTAATTTAAAATGTTTTATTAGAATACTTTTGAAGGTTTTGTTTATATACACAAATATTAAATATGGTAAAATCAAGTATATGTTTTTTAGTCCCAAAAGGATAATCATAAGAGACGAGGGACAACTTGGAAGGGTAAAATTAAGTATATGTTTTCACATATTTTACCTCTACTTTAATGTATTTAACACATTGTCTTTCTTCATTTATCTCATTATTACTCTCTCATATCTATCTATTTACATATTGGGATATATTTGGAAAATAAATTGTATTTGTTACATATTAATTGTTTTAAATTAATTTTAACTGTTTTCTTAAACAGTAATTTAGTTAAAAAAAATATATAATAAAAAACAGAATAGTGCTCTATTTACTTTGGAAGACGCAAAATTACCTTAAATAGGCTCTTCCAAACAAAGTTACAGTGATCAGATAAAGTGGCAAAAAAATAATGACAAAGCATCTTTTAGGAGGGTTTTTTTGGGGGGTCATTTTTTATGATATTTTTTCTAATTCCTTACATGGTTTTTTTTGGGCTAACTGTTGCAACTAACCAAATCATGCAGATTAAAATATGGATTAAAATTACTTTAAAATAATACTTTCACTCTTATTATAAATTTTAAATAACTAATTTATATATAATGAATACGTAATTAAAATTAGTGAAAGGCAATAAAAATATTAGAAATATTGTTTTATTTTTAAATATACTCTTATAATAAATGAGAAAAATAATGAAAGAAAATGTATAAGAAAATGTGACAAGAGAGTATGACAAATATGAGAGAATAAATAATTAAAAACAAAAATAAAAAGTGTATTAAATATTTAGACTGATTTCAAATTAGAACTTATAAAATAGACTACACCATTTTCTGAATTTGAAGCTTGTAAATACAAATGGAGGAAGTAAATGTTTAGGATATATTATTTTCGGTTCTTAATACTACCTCCAATATTTAATACTCCTCTGGTCCCTAATATAAGACTTGATTGTTGAATTGATCTTTATCCTAAATATAAGACCTACTTATCACATTTATTAATTTTTTCTGAATTACCCATATTTATATTCTCTCAATCATAATCAAGTAGGACATGGAGGGAGGATATTAAGAAAAATGATTATGGTATTTTAGGAAAAACATGTCATATTTCTTATAATTAACTAACCTATCTAACTTCTTTAATCTAATCAAATTAGTTAAATAGGTCTTATATTATGGACCGAATGAGTATAATGTTAGTTGACTAATTTGAGTATATTAAGAAAATTTGTTAAGTTAATTATTTATAACAAATAGGTGTTGTCTTTCTTAAAATACCTTTGCTAATCATATGTATTAGATATAATTACCATTTAATAAAATATTTAATATGTACAACTACTAGAATGACAACTTTAAAAAAATAGATTAATGTGAAAGACAAAACAAATTAAAATACTGTATTTAAGACTAAATTAAAAGTAACTATATTTCATATTAAAAACCAGAAGTAGTTTTTGGGACGGCCCAAATTTATTAAATAAAATAGCAATTTTTTCTAAAATAAATGTAATACTATATCCGGTATTATTTATAAATTCTTATTTGTAGATTATTAAAAAAAATCTTATAATTAGGACTATACTAATTTACTATTTTTTTTTGGATAAAATTTATTTCTGCTTTTGGCATCAGCGAAATAGTAGGGTGATCTGTGATCCATCAGATGAAGAGCCGCCACCTGAACATATGACCCACTGGCGGGTCCATCCACATGCATCATATCTACTGTTCTGCCTGTCATTATTAATGCGTGTGAACATGGAAAAATCAAATATTGCATTATTAATATATGCACAAAACAATTGTTATTTTAGATCTTTTTTCTATTTTATCTCAATTTTTTAAAAAGAAATTTAAGATCTAGTGTATTTTTATAGCTATAATCCTCAACTCAAATAACGATTATATGGATAATTTTTATAATTATCTCATCTAACTATAATTTATATAAGATAAAATAGCCTCCAATAGCATTCTAATTTTATTTATAGTACATCCAGTATTTTAGTGTTATTTTTCTAATATCATACAAAATTATTGTTTTTTTAAGACTTTTTTTTATCAGTTATCACAATTTTTTTAGCTTTTAAAGAAATTTAAGATACTGTTTCCCCCCCTAATTTTGTGTCTTTCTCTTTTATTAATCTTATTTTTTGCCAGCTTTATTAATCTTATTCTTCTTTGTATTTCTTTATTTTTATAAGAAAATATACGCTTCTACCAAACTCTATGCAGATTAAGTTCCTACATTCAGTCCAACTACATTTCAAAACCCAAACTTCTGAATTCATAAAAAGGCATAAAAAGTTGGGAAAATTAATCTGGAAAAAAAATGATAACATAAATACTTTAAAGTAATTTTTTTAATTTTTTAAAATTAGTTAACTAAACCTTATATTAAGAACAAGAAGTGATATCATATTAACACCATCAAGAGGAAAAAGAAAATTAGTATTTTCAAAGTAAAAAATATTACATATATTTGTCTATAAATAATTGGCTTTAGCAATTAGTGGCTTGCATAATGTCATATTCAAATTTACATGGCCTTGCAGCTCATCACATGCAATATATAATAACATATGACTCCAACATCTTTTTGTTTTTGTTTTTCACATGATGCTTTGTTTTTTATGCACATCAATTGGAAGAAGATATCCCCATGTATATGCCAAAAAAATGTGAAAAGGGTTTAAAAAAACTATTATATACTACTACCTCTGGTCCTAATTATAAGAGTTAGTTGACTAATTTGAGAAGATTAAAAAATAAGTTAAATTAGTTATTTGTAATAAATAGGTGTTTTCTTTCTTAAAATATTCTTACTAATCAAATGTATTGGTTAGAATTATCATTATTAGAAGGATAATTTTGAAAAAAAACATAAATATGAAAAACAAAGTGGATTGGGATCTTACATTTAGGATCAAAATAAAAATCAAACGAGATCTTATATTAAGGATCGGAAGTAGTATATAGCTTGTTTGTTTTATTTTGGCCGGGAGATACTACATGGTTGTCAATACCATAAAAAAATTGATGTCTTTTTTTATTTTTTATTTTAAATCCTTGTTTTTTTGACTTTTTCAAAGAATATGAGACAGCAAATGGATCTTGTCCTTATTCTTATTTGTATTAATTTGAATTAATATTCTTTTGATTCTTTTTTTTTTTTTTTACTTTTTCAAAGAATATGAGATAGCAAATGGATCTTGTCCTTATTCTTATTTCTTATGGTAAGTGATTCGTATTAATTTGTCGAAATCTCGAGATTCGATTCGAGGAACGCAGATTCTATTTCATCTTGCAACAAAAAATTGATATTTTCCTTTGGAAAGATGTCAATTGTAAAATGAAAATAGTTCTTTCAATTGTCATCTTAAAATTAGTTTAAGCTTAAGAAAAACTCGAAATCTGATTTTTTTTATCACATTCATTTAATATCAATATTATCAATTAATACAGATCCCAGCATTATAATGGCTCAATCGAGATTGCTCTCTTGACATGTATAAAACTAAAATGCAATTAGTATTTTTTTAAATTTTGGAATAAAATATCAATAATGATAATAAAACGTCAAATTATTCTCAAACTTTTTGTGAAGAAGCATGATAAAAAAATTAATTAAATAGTAAAGCTTGTCAAATTTTGAAATCATTAAAATTCAGGAAAGTTTGCCAAAAGTACTTGTTTAAAAATTTTATTAGCATACGGGATAGTCCATTTGAGCTGTGCAAATCTTCTGTAATAAGTGCAATTCTTTTTCAATTGCATACAATATATCTTTAATTATATGTAAATAATTTATGTTTTGAAGATTTTTGGACATGATTAAAAATAAGCTACACTCATTAGAAACAAGTTGTACCATATCCCTTTAATCAATAAAATTTCTAAATAGATACTTTAATTAAATTTCCGAGAAACAAAAGAGAAAATTGTAAAAAAAGATCTTCAAATTGTAAAACACAGATAGGGACTCTTGACAACTTCACTGTAACTTTTGACAATAATAATATGTCATGAAATTGTCAAAACCCAAAATGAAGTTGTCAAAGTCCCTATCTATATTTTTTGTAATTCTAAAGTCTTTTTTTGTAATTTTTTCAACAAAAAAAAAGTGTGGCATTTTTAATTTGCACAGAAAATATAGGAATGATGAGACTGGCCGGGACGGAAGTTGTTGATGGGGTCACAAGGCACTCCGTGCAGGCTGTCCTTACTTGTGCAAATGATTGCCCTCACTATCCCATCCAACATTATACATACAGACACGCAGTACTTCTTATCTTTAATATAGGATTTTTTAAGAAATTTAATTCAATTGTAAATATAAGATTTTAATTAATTTTATCTTTAATATTTATTTATTTCTCTTCAAGCACGTAGTCTTTATTATTGATTGTATATGTTAAAAGAGTTTTTTTTTAAATAGTAATTCTAATACACATGATTAATAATAATATTTTAACGATAACACATTTAGTACAATTAACTAACTTTATTGATTTTTTTTAATTTTTGTAAATTAGATATCTAATTTCTATATTATATTAAAGACCCGATTTATATATAGAGGGAGGGGGAAGATTTTGCCTTTAGTAATACACAAAATATACTTCAATTGAGTTGGTGGAGATGTGATTCAAAATTCATGATCGCACATGTTCAAATCTCTTATTGTTGTTGTAGGCAAATTTTTTTTGGGGTGAATTTTGATGTAGGCATTTTATTGTTAGGTATTCCTCCGGTCATAAATATAAGATCTATTTTATAGTGTAATTTACACTATAAAATGGGTCTTATATTTAGGATCAGAGAAGTAATTTATAAAAGTCTTGTTTATGCCATAATCATGACCTTTTTTTAAAGCCAAGCTCACCAAGAATTAAAAGGCCTTTAAATAATTAAAAATAATACGCCCTTCAATACTTATTACAAGGATTGGCAAAAAAAATAATATTTATTATAAGTAATTAATAATAATTTTATACAAATTAATAAAATTATTTATTTTAATACAATTTAAAATTACTCTCAAATAAAACTTGTCAATTAGAAAATTTTGGTCAATTAATATGGAAATTTTACAATTAGTCAAGGATATTGTATGGAAAAAAATTACAGGTTTAGACAAAACATATGCCATTATGAAACAAACTGAAAGCTCTTATAATAAAGACAAAAAGATATAATAATAATGATGAATATTTTCAAAGTATTGGCCACCAAATTGAAAGCTAAGTCAAAAAATCTTGTCAAAATGTACGAGTAGTGAAGGTTGGAGAAGGTAGAAATGCGGTTTTCTAAGCAAACCAAGCAATTTTGGCATACTCAGCTTTCTAGGCTAAATTTGGCCAAAGAAAAAGCTTTCCAGGCTAAATTGCATGTTAGTGTATACAGGGTAATATCATTATTGGTCACTTATTCCTTGTAGTTTAGTCACATTTTGCCTTTGATTGTTATAATTTCAAGTTATTAATTTTCATCCTTAAAGTTTTATAATGATTTAGTCTAATTATAAGAAATTATCTTTATATTCTAACGATTTTTAGTTTTGATCTTTGTACTTAAATTCATATCAAATCAGTATGTAAACTATGAAGATGAAAACATCAACTTGAAATTACGTAGACCAGTATCCAAGTTCAATCAAAAAATAATATTAACTCTTATATATATCCTCCTCCGATCCTAAATATTTACAGTACAAAATGGGTCTTATATTTAGAATCGGAGGGATATATATATACTCATTTTGACAAGATCATGCGTTGTACTCACAATTTTCATTTTATAAAACTTTGTTTTTTTATACAGCTATATAAATGGGTGGTTGGATAAAATCAAGATCATAATTTTAAAAATAGTTTTATAGTATACAAAATAAATATATAGAGAATTTTATCTCGATTTGTTAAAAAGTGCTTTTAAAAAATACCTTTCACTAAATCCAAAGATCCCCAGGCCTCGTTCCATTTCACGCTTACATCCCAGGGAAATTGCGATCGAGCATCCTAAGATACTCACAATCGCTTAAAGTTAGGTTTACAAAATGACAAAAATGTCCAATCTGACTCCATTTCAAAGTTTTTATAGATAAATAAGGGCATAGTTTAAAAAAAAAAATGCACATATTTATATCTTACATATTTGTTACTTGTAGCAAAATCGAACAAACACTTTGAATCAATAGTTGTTTCTTATGATGAAAGACAAAGTAATAATAAGTACTACCTCCGATCCTAATTATAAGACCCAGTTGACTTATTTAAGGAGATTAAGAAAGTAAGTTAAGTTAGTTATTTGTAATAAATAAGTGTTGTCATTCCTAAAATACCCTTGCTAATTAAGTATAATAGCTAGAACTATCATTATTAGAAGGATTATCTTGGAAAAAAATGCATAAATATGACAGACAAAATGGATTGGGGTCTTATAATTAGGACCAAACAAAAAGTCAAGCAGGATCTTATAATAAGGACCGGAGGTAGTACTTACTTATTTGGAATCATTTATAAATAATTTTTTAAATTCTAATTTATAAAATACAAAATTAATATTTAAAATAAATTTTGTTTTAACTTATATAAAATATATTTATAAATGATTTTAATAGTGATTTTAAAGTGCTGAAGTGCTGGGAGAGACACGTAAGGCAAAAGGTCAGCATCAATCCATGTCAATGTTATTATTAGGCCCCTATCATTCCCATTTATTTCTTTCGCCACCCGCCCATCACTATTTTAATATTTGAAATTTATTTTTTTAAAAAAGTCTAAATTACTTCATCACTCGCATTTTATTTCCATATATATAATGGAAAATCTCCTAATTATTCGTCCAAAATCTATTAATTAAATGTGTGCTTTTCTTATATAGTATTTTGGACAAATGATTAATTAATTTTAACGAAATTTCTTAATTCATATAAACCTTTTAATACGGCCTTGTAATAAGAAATAAAAAAGAATATTTCACTATTTCATCTTTTTTTTAGGTAAAACTTTAAAATACTCCCTCCTTGTTAAATATATGACCTGATTAATGCATCCGATTTAATCAAAGAAACAGTTTTTTTTTCATACTATCTTTATTAGTTTCACATTAAATTAAATACCCCCATCAAAAGAGGTATTTTAGTGAAAATTGCGCACAAGTTTTAAATAACATAATGATTAAATAATTTAATCAATGTTTTAATATCTAGAGTGAACGTATATCTAACACCTTAATATTATTTTTAAAATGCATTTAGCACTCTGATCTTTTTTACGGTGTATCTAACACCTTGATATTATTTTTTTATTTACATCTAAACCCCCAATTTTTAAGTTGTTAGATGATTTAAAAATAATATTAAAATATTAGATGTATTATAAAAATAAGATCCATGTTATGGATGTATCATAAAAAAAATACTAAATACATTAAAAAAAAAAAAGGATCGGTGTGCTGACACACATTTATCCTTATGGGCAAAAGGCCAAAAAAAAAAAAGTTGACTGTGTTTGCATATTTAAGTATTTAACACCGAAGAGTACTACTTTGTGTGGGACTTGCGTGAGTGATGGCAGCCGCAGGCGATGGGCTTTTAGCTTCAGCATCAATCATTCCTTCCATCTATCCACGTCCCGACAAAATTTAGATTAGATCCATAGACTTTTGCAAATTGCACTCACTTCCATCCAGATAGACTTTACCTCGAAAAACGTCAGATATTTTTCTTATGTGAATCCAAATAGTAACTGGAATTAATTTGATTTTAAATATAAAATTTTAATTCATTTAACTTTTAACATTTGTTCAATATAAAATAATTTTATTCTAATACATATGATTAATAGAAATATTTTAGAGAATAAAATATTTATTTATCATAAATAATTAAGTTAACTAACTTTTTTAATACTCGTAAATCAGTTATCTGACTCTAATATTACAGATTAAATATAGTGTCTACTACCTTTTATTCTTAATATAAAATTCAATCAACTAATTTGGGGGGCAACAAAAAATTGACTAATAATTTGGAGAGATTAAATAAGATAGATAAATTATTTAATCAAATTAAGCATATGTTGCATGATCTTTGAAAAATACTTACGTGTATCATTAAATTATATATTAATTTAAAATTCATGTGAATTAGTTTAAAAAAACGATAAATATAAGGGAAAAAGACAAAAAAATGCCACTTGAACTTCATAATCCTCAAATGGTCTGCTGAATTTGAGAAATTCCAATTTGGTTTCAAGAGACCAAATTGGGATTATCATGTTAAAAAAAAGACCAAACTGCCCTTCATTTATTTATTGTTTTTAAAATATCAAAGCCCCACTGGTTGGCCGGTCACCGGAGCTACGGTGGCCAGAAACAATTTTTTTGAAAATTTTTACAATTTCAGTATAATGGTTAACAACATTTGTGACGCTATTAACAATTTCAGTATAGCAATTAACAACAGATTTTTTGAGAAATTCAACAAGCTCCGGCCGCCGGAAACAATTTTTTTGAAAATTTTTACAACTTCAGTTATAACGGTTAACAACTTTTGTGATGCTATTAACAATTTCAGTATAGCAATTAACAACAGGTTTTCTGAGAAATTCAACAAGCTTTGATGGCCGGAAACAATTTTTTTGAAAATTTTTACAGCTTCAATATAACGGTTAACAACTTTTGTGACGCTATTAACAACTTCAGTATAACAATTAACAACAGGTTTTTCAGAAAATTTAACAATTGGTCACCGGAGCTCCGGCAGCCGAAAACAATTTGTTTGAAAATTTTTACAACTTCCGTATAACGGTTAACAACTTTTGTAACACTATTAACAACTTCAGTATAGCAGTTAACAACAGGTTTTCAGTAAAAATACTACTTTTTGAATTTTTTGGAAAACATGTTGTTAATTGCTATACTGAGATTGTTAATAACATTACAAAAGTTGTTAACCGTTATACTGAAGTTGTAAAAAAATTTTTTTAAAAAAAAAGTAATTGCTAAAGTTGTCAAAATGCTTTTTTTTTTTTTTTAAGTTTTAAGAAAACATGTTGTTAAATACTATACCGAAGTTGTTAATAGAGTTACAGAACTTGTTAACGGCATTATTGAAGTTGCAAAAACGCTACTTTTTGAATTTCTTGAAAAACCTGTTGTTAATAGCTTTACAAAAATTGTTAACCATTATACCGACGTTGTAAAAATTTTCAAAAAAATTGTTTTCGGTCGCCGAAGCTCTGACGACCAATTGTTAAATTTTCTGAAAAACTTGTTGTTAATTGCTATATTGAAGTTGTTAATAGCATCACAAAAGTTGTTGACCGTTAACTGAAGTTGTAAAAATTTTCAAAAAAATTATTTTCGACCACCGAAACTTGATGAATTTCCCAGAAAACCTGTTGTTAACTGTTATAATGAAGTTGTTAATAGCATCACAAAAGTTGTTAACCGTTATACTGAAGTTGTAAAAATTTTCAAAAAAATTGTTTCCAGCCACCGGAGCTTGTTGAATTTCTCAGAAAACCTGTTGTTAACTATTATATTGAAGTTGTTAATAGCGTTATAAAAGTTGTTAACCATTATACTGAAGTTGTAAAATTTTTTTAAAAAATTGTTTCCGATTGCCAGAACTTATTGAATTTCTCAGAAAACTTGTTGTTAATTGCTATATTGAAGTTGTTAATAGCGTTACAAATGTTGTTAATCATTATACTGAAATTGTAAAAAATTTTAAAAAAATTATTTCTGACCGCCGGAGCTTCGGTGACCAATTGTCTACTGGTCGCCAGAGCTCCGGCGACTACCGCCGTCGGAGCTTCGGCGACTGGCCGGTCAGTGGGGGTTTTGGTATTTTAAAAACAATAAATAAATGAAGGGTAGTTTGGTCTTTCCTTTTACATGATAATCCCAATTTGGTCTCTTGAGACCAAATTAGGATTTCTCAAATTCAGTAGACCATTTGGAGATTATGAAGTTCAAGTGACATTTTTATGTCTTTTTCCCTAAATATAAGCATTTTAAAGTAATTTATTTAGTTTTTTTAATCTTTTCAAATTAATCAACATACTTTGCTGAAAGTAGTACTTAAAGGGTCTATTTCTATTTGGGATAGTAATGAAAATTACTTATAAACAAGTTTTAAGTAAGCCGGACAAAACTTCTCTACATATTTAACTCGTATTTCATAAATCACAACTGAAAAACTATTTATAAGTCATTTCAAACGAGCCCAAAATGTGTTTGGCATAGCAAACTAACTAATTTATGTTTAAAATGATATTCTTAGAAACACTTTTAAAACAGCTTTTTTAAATAAAAAAAAGTTAAAATTGGATCAGTTTTTTCTGACTTTATGCTTTTAGCTTTTCTTCCTACTTAAACTTTTTAAAATTATTTTTCCATGTATTATTCAAACAAATTTTTATCAAACTGATTTTTTTTTATGAAAAAAAAAACCCTTGATAACGATTAACGAAAGCCTTTGCAACTTATCAGCCTTAGAAATAATTTTTAGTAACAAGGTAATGATCAAAAATTTATTTCATTTGATTACCTAAATAAATATGAATTGCTGGCAAAAAAATATGAATTAATCTATTGAGCTCTTGATATCATACGGATTGACTTAAGAAGCGTTGAGTCAACTTCATTATTTTAACCTTTTTATTTTTTGGCCAACCATTATTTTAACCTGACCTAACCCTAAGAATAACAATCTCATAGGTCGGTGACCCAAAAAAAAAAAAAAGACAATGTCCAATTTAGCAAATGGGTTGTCATCGGATCTCCCTTTTTCTTTCCGCTGAGAATCCCATCTCCAGAACATAAATGGCCTAGATTTAATAATATTGGGAAAATTTTGTTTAAGAACTACAGTACAAAATAACGCTATTGCCCTTTTAGTCCTGCAGTAAAGTTTCAGAAAATTTTAGGGCTCTTTGAAATTAATTCTGTATTGCGGTCCTTAAATAAAATTTTTCCTTTAAATTTCTCCAATACTTAATATAAAATCGAATTAACTAATTTGATCAAATTAAAAAATTAAACAAGTTAATTAATTATAAAAAATATGATATATTTTTTATAAAACATCATAATCATTTTTCTTAATATTCTCTATCTTTTCTACTTGATCATGAGAGTATCAATAGAGATAATTTTAAAAAATTAATAAATATAAGAAATAGGTCTTACATCTAGGACCGAGATTAACTCATCAATTAGATCTTATATTAAGAATTGGATGAGTATTTTATAAGTATATTTATTATTATAATATTATACTATAAATAAATAAATAAATTTAAACTAGTAAAATTTGACCTACATAGTTCATAATTATAATATAAAAATAGAAAATATTTTTCATTTATAAAATATTTTAATAATATTTTAGTGATATAAACTGTGCAATCAAAATTTAATAGTTTAAATTTATTTAATTATCTTTATATAATATTAAAATAATAATACGAAATATTAAATCTAAATTAATTTTTTAATCTATAGGTGAAAATAGGATTTGAGAGTAAAACTGTAAAAGAAAAGAAGGAAATTCTGAGAAGATTTCAATGTGGTTGTTATCTGGTTTAATTATGTCGCGTATCATATTTGTGTTTTTCTTTTCTTTTTTAATAATTCATGAGGAAATTATTTTCCTTTTTTTATTTTATTTTTCCGGTATAGCTGGTGAAGGCAATTTAATTAATAAGCCAAGTGAGCAAACCTTCGTTTTCATAATTAAATTAACAATAATTTAGCATTGCAAATGCAATAAGCGAGCCACACGCCTCACAAGTTCTAATTTTTCTTAATTAATTAAATTATTCATGGATTAAAAAAAGAATCACATAAAGCCTCGTAGATAGTATATGGTGGGCGACATTTCTCCATCATTCATCATCCAAAAAAAAAATGGCCGAAGCTCAATTATTAATTCCAGAATATGACACTTGTAATTAATTGTTCATCATTAGTCTCAGAATATTTTTTTAATTTTCATGGGGCCACATGTCCCCTCTCCCCCACTTACTTTTAGTCACTTGTCACTAGTTTTTCAGAATATAAATCCGTCTTTTTTAAAAAAGTCTTAAAAAATGCCTTCAAAATTTTAAATTTAATAATTATAAAAATATGTTGTTATTTATTTTTCAAATTTTATCAATTATTATTAAAGTATAGCAAAGAAGACTAATTTAAAATTTTTTTTGGAATTCTCCCAATTACCTTTTTCGGTATGTATACACGGAAAAAAATTACTTTAAGTGTTTTGGTCTTTTTTTTTTAATTTGATGTTAATTTATTTTTTTACTTTTCTACGTTTTGCATGATATATTAAAATATCAAATATGATCAAATAGATCCCACAGATCTTATAAAGTGTTTGGAAGGAAATCAAACCATGATTTTAAAAGTAATTTTATGATATCCTACCTCTGGTTCTAATTATAAGAGCCAGTTGACTAATTTGAGGAGATTAAGGAAGTAAGCTGAGTTAGTTATTTATCCTAAATAGGTATTGTTTTTCCTAAAATATCCTTACTAATCAAGTGTATTGACTAGAACTATCATTGTTAGAAGGGCTACTTTGGAAAAAAATGTATAAATATGAGAGACAAAGTGGATTGGGGTCTTATATTTAAAACCAAAATAAAGGTCAAACAGGGTCTTATATTAAGGACCGGAGGTAGTACTACCTCCGGATCTAATTATAAGAGCCAGTTGACTAATTTAAGGAAATTAAAAAAGAAGTTAAGTTAGTTATTTGTAATAAATAAGTGTTGTCTTTCTTAAAATATCTTTGATAATCAAGTGTATTAGTTAGAATTACTATTGCTAGAAGGACTACCTTGAGAAAAAATACATAAATATGAGAGATAAAGTGGATTAGGATCTTATATTTAAGATCAAAATAAAAGTCAAATAAGATTTTATATTAAGAACTGGAGGTAGTATGAAATAAGTATGCAAGAGGAGTTTTGTCTCGATTTAGGTAAAATTACTTTTTAAAAGTGTTTCTTGTGTCTACCAAACACCCTTTAAGTGTGTGTTTGGATGAAACCAAACCGTGGTTTGAAAAAGTGATTCTGGAGAATAGATTCTGGGAAGAATAGATTTTATGAAAAAGTGATTTTGAGAAGTGAGAGTGTTTGGATAGTTGTTATCAAAAGCACTTTTTATATATACAAATTACTAAAAAAAAGACATAAGTTAATATGATAATTACAGAAAAAATAGATTTTATGATATATTTTAATTTGAAGGAATAAAATTGTTAATAATATATTTTTTATTAACATAATTAATAATACATAAGATAATATAATTAATAAATAATTAATAGGGAAAATCCCAAAAAAAGTGACTACTGAATTTCAAAATTCCAAATCAGGAATTACTACAAAAATGTGTTGTCATTTGCTCTTTGAATGTAGTCATTTTCTTTATGAGTGCAGTAACTAATACTGATTTGGAATTTTAAAATTCAGCTATCACTTTTTTGAGATTTTCTCTAATTAATATGTATATATATTTATAAAATATAAGATTAAATATGTTTATAAAAAAATAACAAGATAAATATCCTATAGACTCTCACACTCTCCTTTTTTTCTCCAAAAGCAAAAAAATTTTGCTTTTTTCAAAACCAGCCAAAACCATGGTTTTAGTTTTTGGGTGGTTGTTTGGGTGATTTATTCCTCAAACCATGATTTGGGGTGTCACCCAAACACATCCTTAGTCATATTAGAAAACAACAAGAGATTATTTGATTGTTTGGAATGACTTATAAGTAACTTTTTAAATGCGATTTACGGAATATAAGATAAGTATATGAGAAAAGTTTTGTCTAGACTTGCGTGAACTTGCTTAAAAGTGTTTTTTGAACTGAGCTCCAAATAAGTCCTATAACTGCTTAAATATAAAGTCTTAAGATCAAATATTGCATACCACACCCATATACATAAAGAAGATTCAGATAGAATTTTCATAACAATACTATGAAATAAAAAAATTATATATATACAGATGTACGCATCTAAGTTGTTAAATAAATTCAATATTTGGCCAAAAAAATAAATAAATTCAATATGTTATTTCTTTTAAATCGTCAGATTCATCATGTGCATAAAAAAACAAGACAAAGCATCATCTCAGCCGAAAAGAGACGTAGGAGCCATGTGTTCTTGCATGTGATGTGAGGCGTAAAACTATGTAACTTAAGAGTATGGCATTATGTAACCCACTAATTGATTAGGTAATTATATTTAAATATCTATATAATACTTTTTCCCCAAAAGAATATTAATTCAAATTAATACAAATTAATTAATTTAATTTGTTAATATAAATAATATTAATTAAAATAGTATTAATATAGATTCTTCTTTTTGACCAATCAAAACCCTTTCTCAAACTGTACAAGCTTTTTTCAAAGCATACGGTTTTCTGGATGTAAATAATGATAGCTATACAGATGAATTATATATATATATATATATATCTCGTACAATGAAGTACTGTATAAGTGGATATATATGAATCAAAATCTATTGAATCACTCATGTTATACTTATAATCTTCTACATTTTATGTCTTTCAGTATTCAAATGATTTTTAAGAGAAAATTGACAATAAATCCCATTTAAAAATTTATTTAGGAAATGACACTATCTAATTTTATAACTGCGTTATTTACAGCCTCAGTTATTTCATAAAAATATCTCTATAATTACACTTGTTCCCTAAAAATAGTCCTTGGCAGGTTCTATCTTTTGACATTGTATATTATACAAAATCATATAAATTTATTTCTTTTTTTGATCAGATATAAATTTATTTCTCATCATCAAATTTTTTTAATTATAAATAATCTTATTGATAACATAGATTAATTAAATACAAAAAATATGTTTTTTTATGTCTCAAAATATTTATTAAAAAAAAAGAGGGAAAGCACATGAATAAGAAAAAAAAACATAGGCAGCCTAACTTCCCAACATTATCAAAACTTCTAAATCTCTCTGGCCTCCAACATTTGTTTTTATTCAATAATTATAGAGATATATTAAGGTGTTTTGTTTTTTCTTGTTCAATTACAACAAGAAAAAAAATGAAATCATTTGTTTGCACTGTTATGTCATCATAGAAATAGAAGTCGGTTCGGTGCAAATTGCATCACCCACAATAATATATTTCTATAAAAAATAATAAAAATTATAATTATATTCAGCTTGTCCTTTTTTTATTTTTATTAATAATTAATAATTTTGAATATATATTATAAAATGAGTAGAAAATCAGATTGGAGGTGCCAGTTGGCCCCCACGCTGCATCTTCCTTTCCTTGAGATATTATATTTGCCCCAAGTCGCCAAGAGGAGGAGTGAGAATCCAGCAACTTCATGATTGACTGGGGGGTAAAAGGAAATTCAATTTAACCACTGAAATGAAAAATCCAAAATAAATAATTTGAAAATTACTAAAATCATAAAAAATTAATTTTATGTACTTATAATTTTCACTTCATTATAACTCAATTTCTAATTTTTTTCCCAACTACTCAATCTCTAATATTTAACCTTATACAATTTAATTTCTATACTTTGAATTTGGTTATATTTCGGTTCATGAACTTTGACTCAGGAGGTGTACGGCATACCTAAAAAGCGTTTTTTAAAAATATTTTTTTTTACAAATCAAGACAAATTTTTTTTACATATTTATTTTATATATGTTAAAATTATTTTTAAAATTACGGTTTGGTTTTCACTCCATCACCCTTTCACTATAACTCAATTTTTATATTTATCCATTAAAAATATTAATTCATACATTTTAAACATTTCGGGAACTAGAGAAATTAAAGCTTTAACTGGTTATAAATATAAAAACTGAATTACAATAAGTTAAAGGTCGGGAAATACTAAATTTAAAGAATGAATAAAAAATCATCAAAACTGTTATCAAATTTTAAAGAATCTATAAAAAAAGATCAAAATTATTAATAAATTCAATAAAATAATTGTCAAACATAACGGCAGGCACAAGAGAATGTTAACGGCGTTAGGGAGACGGGAAACTTCGTGCCGCTTTCGGGGGTCATAATCAGAGGTCAGTGGGAAAGAACTATTCCTCCCAAAAGCTAAGCAAAGCCTTTCTTTCCTTGTTTGTTTGTTTGTACATTTTGACTTTTTTTTTTTTTTTGGTTCATGTCGTATGATGTAAGCTTCCCAATCATTCTAAATCAGATCCATCCTGTAATAATACATTAAACTACGTGCATTATTAATTCAACCAAATATCTTAACCTTTACGAATTGTTTGTGTATGCTTTTATTAAATAAATGCTTATAAGCATTGTTATGCAAATCAAGACAAAATTCTACTCCTCTGATCCTATTTTTAAAAAACTTTCAGCATGTTTCACACATACCAAGAAAAATCTTAAATTTCATTAACTTTCATTTAAAATTTAATAACTTTCCAACTTTATTTCTATTTAATATACATTATACCTTATATAAATAAAGTCAACACAATAATAAATGAGAAGTAAAATTGTACATCTACACAAAAAATTTCTCTTACTGCCTTATAAATATGACCAAAAAATACATTCTCTCTCTGTCCTATAAATAGGACTAAAGGAGTATTTACATATCTATCTCATATTTCACAAATCACGATATAAGTATTGTTTTTGAAGATTTTGATTGCTGTTCCAAACAAGCCCTGCGTATGCATAATTTATCTTTAACTATGTGCAAAGCAAAGAACTTGCACATAGATTAAAAAAAATTGCATATGCTGAAGATAAGTTGCGCCCATTTGAGGACCTGAGTTCTTGAGTATCTTTGAGCAATAAATTTTACAATTAAAATTTTTTCACCAATACTAAAAGAAAAAGAGAATTCGGTTATGAATTTACTGGCCTAAATACTTTTTTAAAAAATACAGTGTTTGTAATAACATCTTTGGATTAAGCTTCCAAGTTGAGCGTAGGGTTTAAATCTGTGTCTTCTCAAAATATAAATCACATCATTATCAATTGAATTGATTTTCATTTATTGTTCTCTTTCTTTCTTTCTAAATATAAACTTTTTTAGTCATAAATTAGATTTAACCTATGCACCACACGAAATTATTTATAAAAAAAAACCATCCAAGCCCTGGCCAAAGATTTACCCACACACACGTCGCTATCAGTTTCCTTTGGGGAATAAAAGAGAGGTAAAAACGGTGGAGCAATTTGATAAGTGGATTTATGATCCTAAGGCCCATGTGTAAGCCGGCCCAAAAGTATGAAAGGCCTTCTGGCGTCAGATTTTGGCCCATGCATATTATTTCCCGGCTGAAAACCAACAGGGATTGGGTTTAATTAGTAGAAGGAGCTAGTCCTTCACAATGTGACGAAACAAGATTCGAATCTCCATTGAGAGAGGTACCCACATTTAGTGCCTGACAGTGTCTCAAATATGATTGTTTCTAATAGAAAGATATCTATGTTTTAGCAAAAAAAAATAAAAAAATTTCACGACTGAAACTTTACCTGCTCACAATTTGTTGATGTTGTAAGTGATACTATCTCTGGTCTTTAATATAAGAGCTAACTAACTAATTTAAATAGATTAAATAAGTTTGTTGAGTTATTTATTTGTAATAATTAGGTGTTTTATTTCTTAAAATACTTTTGCTAATTATATATTAACTAAAATTACTATTTGATTGAACCTTTAACATGTACAACTAATACAATGACTATTTTGAAAAAAAAAAAAATGAGAGACAAAGTAAATTGTGATCTTATACGTTGCAAATAACTAATTTAATTATTTTTCTTAATTTACTTAAATTAGTTATATAGTTTTTATATATTAAGTATCGGAGGTAGCAAAAGAAAGGATGAAACAAAGAATGAACAACACGAGGAATCTGACATATGCTGACAAGGAGTCACGTTAGTCGAAGCTTAGACACTGAAACAAAACGCATGCAACTCCTCACACACGCACACGTACATATGTAAAGCAGGTGCGTGCGTGCGTGCGTGTGTATAATCGTAATGTGATCTTATATCTCATTGCTACATGCATGTCGAGACACATCAGAAACTCCACTGTGAAGCTGAAGACAAGAAAATTAAATAAGCTTTTCTCTATTTAATTATATATTTTATTATGAGACCAGTTTCGGCGTTGCAATGAAACATGAAACATAGTAGAGAGTTATTCTGATAGAGATAACTATGAATCACAATACTTATTTATCTATTAGAGCTTGGTGACCAGAAGGGGTGCTCCATATTTGGGAAACAAGACCAGTTTGTAGAAAGGAGAGTGACGATAATTCGGTGAAACTGAGAAGCGAAAGTTGGCCAGAAGAAGAATCAGAGCTATCTTAGCTTCTATAATGGCAAAGTTCTGGCCTGCACAGATTCGACTTCCTAATCCAAATGGTAAGTAAGCTTGTGGATACTTACAAGCTTCTGAAACCCCTCTTTCGAACCTCTCTGGTTTGAACTCATCAGCATCTTCTCCCCAGATCTCTCTGTCCCTGTGCATCGCAGTGATGAACACCAAAATGTTTGTTCCTTTTGGCACCACCATGTCCCCCACCTTCGTCTCTTCCAGTGCCTCCCTTGAAGTTGTTATTCCTGGCCCATACAGTCTCAGACTCTCCTGAATCACCATTGACAGCTACCCCACAAAGAACAATATCATCACATTACTGAATCAGTCACAGTAGTTTGAATCATTAATAGAAAGAGATGATGATATTTAATTAAGTGTTTGAGCTGGTGTGTACTAACTTGTTTCATCTTTCGAAGTTTGTCT
The DNA here is from genome assembly GCF_004799145.2 of Neltuma alba. Classification (NCBI taxonomy): domain Eukaryota; kingdom Viridiplantae; phylum Streptophyta; class Magnoliopsida; order Fabales; family Fabaceae; genus Neltuma; species Neltuma alba. The sequence continues at coordinate 23,631 of NW_021632926.1, forward strand.
GTGTCATGGAAGCAGTGAGGCGATATGTCAGGGAAGGTTTCAAAGATCTCAGCTCGAAGACGATCTTGCCATTGAGGGTGCAAGGAGAGTTGAATAAGGATCCAAGTAAGTAAAAGAGCAGTGGTGTCAGATCCTGCAAAGTAGATGTTTTTGCAGATATCGACAATCAGTTTCTGGGTTTCGCGTTTATGGTTGAGCTTCTTCAATACTCCCCATGGAGTACTGCTGCTATTATTGCCCTCATGAGCTGTATTCTCAAGAATTATTTGAAGTAGATCCTTCTGCTGATGATTATTCTGATCTGTGCGGCACTGGTTTTGTAAATTATGATGGTGAACTACTTTCAGAATCAGCTGTTCTATCTCTTTCTGCAACCTCCATATCTGTCTATTTTCCTTGGTGGGAAGAATCCTGATGATGAGAACAACACACATAAAAGACTGTCAAATATATAGAGTTGTTGATGAAGAAATAGAGAAAAGATGGAGGATGGAAGGCAAAAATGAAACCTGAGGTATAAAAATCCAAAAAGAACATTGGGTTTAGCGAGAACATTTTGCAAGGCTGTGAGTTTAGCAAAAATCTGATTTCCCAAAGCATAAGATCCACCAAAACAAGCCTTGGAAATGATGTCAGCAGTGAGTTCCTTCATGTCATTGTCAATCACAATCTCCGCCATTTTCCCACCACTTTCTTCTATAATCCTTTCCCATTTCCTCATGATTTCCCTCGTAGATTCCTCCATAAAATCCACCATGTTCTGCAAATTCCACACCAACAACAACAATAAAAATATGAATACACCCACACACAAACAGACCACTAGTTCATATAAAATAAGTAGTGGAAAAATGGGTAAACCTGAATCTTGGAGAGGTAAAACTGAGGAGCAATAAGGTTCCTTTGGAAAAACCAATGGGGTCCATTAACTCTGAAAATGCCAGAACCCAACAATGGCTTTAAAGGCTTGGAAATATAGGTAGGCCTACCAAGATCCCAGGTCTTTATCCGATTTAGCTCTTTGAGCAGTTTGGGATCTCCCACATAAAGATGCTGTCTGTGTCCAGTGGAGTACATGAATGTTGCGCCTATGTTCATCATCATCATAGTTATATACAAAGAAAAATTAAGATATTTACAGACAGCCAGAGAAACAGACACGCACGTACCATATTGCTTTCTCCAATGTTGGAGAAATGGAAAGAGAGAGTGAAACCATTGTTCAGCTTGCTGTGAAGAAGAAGAGATATTTGAGAACTGTGATTGAATACGCTTAATCTCAGAGAGATTTCCCAAAGGGAAAGAAGGTTTTGGTCCTTTGATGCCTTGTTTCTCCAGAATTGATCTGATTCTTCTAGGCTTCAGCCACAGATTCTTCCATATTATCAGTACCATGAAGCTCACAACAATGGCTGCCACTGACAAAACCATCTCCTTTGATGTTGCCTGCCATTGCCATACCCATTCACCACCTTCCATCTCTCTCCCTCCTCCCTCTCTCTCCTTTGTAACAACTGAGCCTAATAAACACTGTTACTCATTGCTCTTAAAAAGAGTTTGGCTCTCATCGTGCAAGCCTGAACAATAACGGACGCAGGTTTGGCATTTTTTGCGGATGCTTTCAAGTATTCTGTATCTACAATAAAAAACAAATCCATTGTTTATGGGAATTTGCGCCAAATTTTGAAATTAAATTGGAGCATAAGAGGTTGAAAATAAACTGCGGCTTGAAAATGAAAATATCTTTATTGTTATATATACATAATTTGATTATGGAGATATTTATTGACATGTACTACGTACGTTCACTCAAAGTAATGTCATGTAAATGTATCTAGAATGATGTTCATGTTCTTATTTATTTAAGATTCATGCACTTAGAACTATTCATGTGTTAAATATTAATTTACAATTTATATGTTATTAAAGTTCAATACCCTCGTTTTTTATTTTCCCAGGTTCTCCCTCTTTTTCTATGTAGGCATCATAAAAAGTTTTAATTCTTTTTTCTTATAATTTTTTTTACCTGATTATATTTTATAAATATTTAATATAAATTAAAATATGATATTAATGATATCTCTAAAATAAGAATATGACGTGCTCTGCTTGGTTTTGAATGGGTGTTAACAAATATTTTTTCATGTGCATGCCCTCCTGCTAAATTTTCCAACTTTGCCGACCAAAAAAAAAATTATTTTCCAACTTCTATTTTCTTCTGATAAAATTCTGTAGGATGTAAAATTTATTTTCCTTGTTTTTTTTTCCAACAAAATTTATTTTCTTTGTTATTGACTAGAAGCTCCGATTATTTTCCTCTTTTGCTATCTGTGCTCTTTGTCTTCTATTGTGTGCGTAATTTGATTTTATTATTAAAAAAGAGAAATAAACGGTGGCAAGGAAAAACAAGAGGGAAAAAAACAACAGCGAGAAAGTAGAGAAAACATCTGAGTAACTGACACGCACATTCCCACGGAAAAGTGTCACGCTATTCCATGCTTTGACTTAAATATTGCAATTTCACTCAAACCTGTGTGTAATAGAATTATTTTTATATTACACTACTTTTTATTTATAAATAAAGTTTTATAATTAGAATTAGAAGTAATATTTATAAAAAAAAAGATAAAGTTATAAATCTTAGTTAAACTCTATGGAAAATCTAAAATAAAAATATGTCTTAAATTTCAAAATCTTAAATCAGAGATTATTATAAAAATGAGTTATCATTTGCTTTTTAAGTATTGTCAATTATTATTAAAGTGTAGTATAGAAGGCTGATTTAAAATTTTAAAATTCAAGAAGTATTTTTATTTAGAATTTTCCCTAAATTCAATTGCTATATCATACATGGTACAACTTCATAGAAAAATGCCAACAAAAATTAATCTTTTAATCCTTGTGCCACCTCCGATTTTTAATATAAGAACAAGATGAGATATTAAAAAGATTAATTAAGCTGGTTAATTATAACAAATGTGTGTAGGTTTTCTTAAATTCTTTAATTATGTGTATTCAAACTATTCATTGATAAAACCCCTACAATTTTTAGGAATATTTTAGATAAAAATATTATAGATTAGGGTGACGAAATCTATTGAGATATTATAATTTAGGACCAAATTCAATCTCTCAACTAACTTCTCCCAATTAAAACAACAATCCTTAGAATTATATTATTTTCGGTTCTTAATATAAGAGCTATATAACTAATTTGTAAATATTAAAAAAATTAGTTAAATTAGTTATTTATAATACTCCTTCGGTCCTTAATATAAGACCCATTTAACTAATTTGATTAGATTAAGGAAGTTAGGTAAGTTAGTTAATTATAAGAAATGTGACACATTTTTTCTAAAATATCATAATCATCTTTCTTAATACCCCCTTCTTCTTCTACTTGATTATGGTTGATGGAGTATCTATAGAGATAATTTAGAGAAAATTGATAAATATGAGAAATGGGTCTTATATTTAGGACCAAAACCAACTCAACAATTGGGTTTTATATTAAGGACCGGAGGAGTAAATAAATATGTTTTTAATAATTTTAACTACATTCCTCTTTCTTGTTAATTTTATTGGTAAGAGAACATTAGGGATAGTGACTTGGTTAGTTTTTATTAAAATCATTTTGAAATGTTATAATATATTTTTTTTTAAAAATAAAAGCTCCAAACTAATTTTTATTGTATGCCTTAATCCATATGATTTTAATAAAAGTGGTTTTATATAAAAAGTACCCGAGGAAGTATATGCTTATAGATATTAATTAATCCCATCCTCTTGCAATTTGTATCAAAAGAAGAATGTTTAGGTAATAACTTCAATATCCTCCCCTTTCCGTTCTCAAGCCTTCTTCTATGTAACTGCATTTCTTGCACTTTTCAAATTCATGACTTTTTTTATTCTAAATAAAATAAATAATTAACTAATTCATGAAAATTAAAAATTGATTAAACTACTTATCTTTTATTATCATATAAAATTTAGAAAAAATGATAGAAAAATACCTGTTGAATTTTAAAACAACAAATAGATAATTTTGATAGATTTTGAGTAGTAAAAGCCATTATACAAGTAGGCAGCATGACCTATTAATCTTTTTAAAATTCAACAGATATTTTTTTTTTTTCATTTTTCCTAAAATTTACTACTGCATCTCTATTATAAGTCACTTGGAGTAGAATATTTTGGTTTCAAGTACAAGTCATTTGTAACATCATTAATGGTGATTCCCAATTTTACTCCTAATTAATTTTAGTTTGAAAGATAGGAAGGTGATGGATGTGAGAATAATTTATGAATGTAAAAAAAGAAGAAGAAAATTAATTAAAAAAATTTGAAAAATTGGTACCACTAGTCCTTATTATAGGTCAATATTTTTTATTCTAAACATAAGTCACTGATAGGGTATTATTTAATTCTGATTGGAAAGATAGAAAAAGGAGATAAGAGTGAAAATAACTTGTAGATGCAGAGAGAGAAAAAAAAACTTTAATAAAAATAAATTCAAATTTTTTTATCAATTTAAAAAAATTAATACATATAATGTATTTAATAGGTGAGCATGAATTACATGTTACTTGTTATTACACTACCTGGGAGACTGGGTTGTACTTGGGTTCCTTTCTCCGAAAACGCACTCACAGACACGTCTATCGGCAGGCGTGCGTACTCACAGCCATGCATGCACGCACTCATATACATACATATACATGTACTGATATACATACACACACTCTTATATATATATATATATATACACACACACACAAAGACACACACTTACACTGACACACAAAAAATGAAAGAGCCAGAAAAACGTCTGATTATTTATACAGTTGATCGGCATAATCAGATGCTTCGACGACTAGAGCTTGGTTACAAGGAGGGGTGCCCCATATTTGGGCATCAACATCATTTTGAAGGAAGGAAAATGGCGGTAATTGGGAGAGATGGAGAAGGAGAAGTTAGAGAGAAGAAGACACAGTATGATCTTGGCTTCTATTAAAGCAAAATTCTGCCCTACACAGATCCGACTTCCATGTCCAAATGGTAAATATGCTTGTGGATGCTTGCAAGCTTCTGAAACCCCTCCTTCGAATCTTTCTGGCCTGAACTTAGCTGCGTCTTCTCCCCAGATCTCTGGATCTCTATGCAGCGCGAGTATGAAGACCCATATGTTTGTTCCTTTTGGCACCACCACTCCACCGATCTTTATGTCTTCCAGTGCCTCCCTTGGTGCTGTTAATCCCGGTGGATATAGACGCAGGCTCTCTTGAATCACCATTGTCAACTACCACAACATTGTTAATCGACTAGTTATGTTTCAGTATTGCACAGGTTTGAATTCTGTTTCAGCTTTTGTTACATGAATTCTATTGTGGAGATGGGTACTCACTTGTTTCAGCTTTCGGAATTTGTCCATGTCTTGGAAGCAATGAGGCGGCATGTTGGGGAAGGTATCAAGAATCTCCGATCGAAGACGTTCTTGCCAGTGAGGATTCTTGGCCAGAAGAAGCAACGTCCATGTAACTAAGAGAGCGGTGCTCTCTGATCCGGCAAAGTAGATGTTCGAGCACATATCCACAATCATTTTCTTGGTTTCGTGCTCGCGTCTCAGCTTCTTCAATATTCCCCATCTACTGATATCGGCGTCAGCAGCACCGTCAATAATTATCTGTAACAGGTCCTTTCGATTCTCTTTTACATGCCTCTGATTTTCTTGCCTACGATCTTCGATCACTTTCAGTATTAGCTTCTCAAACTCTTTCTCCAACCTCCATATCTCTCTGTTTTCCTTGGTGGGAAGAAACCTGAACACACATACACATACAGAGATGTGCTCGGTAATTATATTTTGTTGATGAAATAGAAAAGAATGAAGGAAATGTTAGAAGTAATGCAGAAATTAGTATGTTTTTATGTTTACTTCAGCTGTTTACTCTGGTTTTCTTAGTCAAAAGTTGTAAGTTGTGCTGGTTTCTTGGTTTGTTAATATGAGATTCGATTGTTTTAGGAACTACAAATTTCATGAGTCAGTGTTATGTTGAGCTGCAATAATAAATGTTATATAAATTTAATTAAATCGTGGTTTCGATCTGATGGAAGGTGCTTAATTTTTGGGCTGCTTAAAAGTGCCTATAGCCTGCTTGACGAAAATCCTGTGTCTATGCCCTATTATTATGTTTTACATATACTTCTTGACTTTGCAGTCTTGAAAGAGGACTTGTGAATTGTGCCACTAGATTATATGTGAATCGGAAGGAATCTAGAAGTGAAACCTGAGGTTCGTAAATCCAAAAAGAAAGTTAGATTTTGCAAGAACGACTTGCAAGGCAGCGAGCTTAGCAAAAATTTGATTGCCCTGAGCATAAGAACTTCCAAAACAAGCTTTGCAAATGACATCAGCTGTGATAGCCTTCAAATCATCGTCAATCACAATCTCAGCAATTTTCCCTCCACTTTCCGTTATACACCTCTCCCATTTCCTCATGATTTCTTTCGTAGATTCTTCCATGAAATCCACCATGTTCTGCAAATTCCACAACAATCAAGCAGTCCACTACTTCACGCAAAAACTTATCAAGCTTTTTGGGCTCCATATTTTTGCCATGTTTGAAAATATTATATGTTGGGGAAACATTGACCTGAATCTTGGAGAGGAAAAATTGAGGAGCAATAATGTTTCTTTGTAAAGACCAGTACTCCCCATTAGCTCTGGTTATGCCATATCCCAGCATAGGTTTCAAAGCCTTGGACAAGTAGGAAGGCTTACCAAGATCCAAGCTTCTTGTCAGATTCAACTCTTTGAGCAATTCTGGGTCTCCCACATATAGATGCTGCTTATTTCCCGTAGAGTAGAGGAATATTGGACCTGCTCATCATGAAGATATTCATATTCACATACCTCTACCTTTACATATACATAATAGAGATTAAAAAGTGAGACATATACCATATTGCTTCCTCCACTGATGAAGAAAAGGGAAGAGAGAGTGGAACCATTGGTCTGGAAGTGAAGAAGAGGAGAGATTGGAGAACTGTGATTGGATTTTTTGAATCTCAGAGAGATTGCCCAGAAGGAAGGAAGGTGTTGGCCCTGTGATGCCTTGCTTATGAAGAACTGATCGGATCCTTCGGGGCTTCGACCACAGCTTCTTCCATAGTATCAGCACAGTGCAGCTTATCACTACGGTTGTTACTGACCAAGCCATCTTCTTTATCTGCCATTGCCATACCTCTTCGCCACCTTCCATCTCTCTCTCTCTCTCTCTCGTGCAGCAGCTGAGTCTAGCAATACCTGAAATGACGGAATGACAACTCTGATAAGTGTTACATTAGATGAAGGTGTCTGGATTAGTTTATTTTAAGTGATTTTGCACTGTATTAGATAAGTACGTGCGTGGCGACTTGCATAAAAGCACTTTTTTAAGTGCCCATGGGAGTTTTTTTTTGGGCTCTCAAAGTCACTTGAATGAGCTGAGAATATTTATATTTGTTTTCATCTGTTGACCAAAATTGCAGGCTCATTGTAATGAACAAAAAGTGTTGATACTTGATAAATATTTAGCAGTTTTTTATGCAATTTTCTAATTTAATCATCGGCCAACTGATGACAATATATTATGAATTATATATTATAACAAAAGAGAATCAGGTTATAAGATAAAAATTTTCACCTCTCTATAAGCTTCTGTAGATTTTAAAAACGTTACCCACATGGCCACATGTATATGTACACTTGTGAATCTACAGCTGCCACTCAACGGCGAATGGGTATGTTTAATGCAATGACTATTTGTCTTAGTTTATTGTATTAATTTAAAATGGGTATGTTTCTTCTCAGTTTTATGTTAGGGCCTGTGGTGTGGAAGGAATACTGTATCTGACAGAAACTGAGAGTCTAAAGAATATGATGCAAATATAAATATATAAATATTAAAATAATGCCAATTGACTTCTAAGATACTCCTCCGGTCCTTAATATAAGACCCATTTAATTAATTTGATTAGATTAAGGAAGTTAGGTAAGTTAGTTACTTATAAGAAATGTGACATATTTTTCCTAAAATACCATAATCATCTTTCTTAATACCCCTCTTCCTCTTCTACTTAATTATGATTGAAGAAGTATCCATAGGGGTAATTTAGAGAAAATTGATAAATATGAGAAATGGGTCTTATATTTATGACCAAAACCAATTCAATAATTGGGTCATATATTAAGGACCGGAGGAGTAATATGTTTCCACATCTATGTAAGTATTTCTAATTAAAAAAATGATTAATATCATTATTAGTCCTTGCAACTTGATTAACTTTGGTTTTGGCCCCCTATAGCTTCATTAAGGAGCGGGCCCAAGTTAATGCTGTCTGCCAAGCGTAAGCACCAAAACCAAAACTCACCTAATTCTTGTACTTTTAATGAGTTTTGGTTTTGCTTCCTATTTTTGACAAATTTTAGTCTTGATCTCAGTTCTTATAAAAACTATTGGAACAAAAAGCACAATCTGAAGCTATAGAGATGAAAACCAAAATCTGATCAAACTATAAAGACTAACAATAGTATTAACCTGATTAAAAATAATAAAAATATGTCACTTATCACACATAAAGTAGCAACAAAAACCTCTTGTTTATATAACATTCAGCATAGTATATATTGAACATTAATTCAGAAGGAAAAATCAGAGGTTTGTCCAGATGAAGTTTTACAATAGGCAATAGCAGCCTGAATGGAGTTATCAGTACAAGTGAAAGAAAAGCCTTCATGAATGGGTGAGTTGTCACAAGAAGACACATTGGAACAACTTTTCCTCTTAGAACTACTTCTGCTTTTCTGGGCAATTCCAACAGCACTGAACATGCCTTTCAGTGCACCCAAATCTATCTCCACCACTGACCTGTTCCATGATGATCTTCTGCTGCTTCTGAAAGAGCCCTCATTGCTATTATTATTGTTGTTGTTGTTCAAATCCCAGTTGGGTTTGCTTAATCTTTTTGATGATCTGTTTTCTTGTGAGCCTGATGAGGAGGGATTAACCACCATGTTCTTCTGATGATAGCATTGTAAAATGGTTCTGCAATATTTTCTGGTGTGTCCCTTATTATTATCATTATTGTGGTCTTGGCATGGTGGTCTTGGTAGCTTCATGAGGGATGATATCAGTGTTGACAGCTTTATGCCTCGAAACTTTATCAGCATATTCATTATCATCCCTCCTCCATTTGTTCTTCTCATGCTTCCTTCTTTTACTCTGCTGTTTTGCCTACACACACACACACACACACAAGGATAATGAAAATTTTAGTCCCTCATGTTTGGCTCAATTATTGATTTGGTCCCTCAAGTTCCACTTTTATCAATTTAATCCTTTTGGCTACATGATCACGTTATATCACGACATCAATTTAGAACAATTGGTTGTTGACATTTTGGAGATTTTGTCAACAGTTAAAGCTATGCAAATCAGAAAGAAAAATTAAGACCAAATTAAGGAGCTTATTGTGATTTTATAATTAAAAGTTAAAACTTTTACCACTTTTTTTATGTTCAAAATTTAAACAAGCCTTGTCTAACATAAGGTAAGTTAGGTAGCCTTGTGTAGTTTAGTTCAAAATCATTCGTATCTCCTTTTACTTTCTGAAAATATATACAAAATACAGAGACGCTAGTTCTGTAAGAGATAAGGAAAAAAAAAAATACTAAAGGTGTAATTTCAACAAATTTAGTAGAAGTCTACATACTAAAGGTGTAATTTCAACGAAATTAGACGCTTCTCTTTTGCCGTAGCAATGGGATGGCTTGAACTTTAAAACTCTGTCTACTTTTCATCCCATTGTTAAAACTCAAAAGGTCATGTTCCTTCACGCCCTAAATATAATATGGTCGAACACAGTACTACACTACTACCTCCTCCACTTATTATAGTTTGATATTTAATTTATTTTTAAATATAAAACTTGAATATATTTTGTCTCTTATATTTATTTATTTTTTTTAAGATAATCTTTGTAGTAGTTGCACATTTAAAGGTTTCATTAAATGGTAAGCTAATATATATTATTAATAATAATATTTAGAGAAGACAATCTTATTTATTACAAATAATTAACTTAACTAATTTTCTTGATTTACTTAAATTAATTAACTAGCTCTTATATTAAAAACTAATGATAGTATAATATAGTGAGTTAGGTGACTTATTTTGATTTTAGATATAATAAGATTCCAATTCACCCCATTGCTAAAAATTTATAATTTTTTTTTTCAAACTATCACATTTGGTTGAAGATGTTAAGAAGTTTTTACTAAAGAATAGTTATATTGCAAATTAATGATTTAAAAAAGTTAAAAAAAATCAACATATATTTTAGATAAATAATCAACTTAACTAATTTTTTTACATTACTATAAAAAGGTGCTTGTATTAGTTTTTTTAGAAGTGATTTATGATAGTCTTGACTGACTAAACTGCTTCTAAAATGCTCAAACAAATAACTTATCTAACCCTATAATCCCACATAAAGGAGGGGAGTGAGTATTACTTTTGGTCACTGAAATAATGATGGGTCAATGGCCTGGTTTTTTTACTTTCATTTTTGTTAAATTTATTATTATTGGATATTAAAAAAGGGTACCGAAAAAAAGAAGCTGCAAGAATTGCGTACCTAGTACAGCAGTTGAAAGGCATGGTTGTTTCGAGAGTTACATGACCGTGATGATCTGGTGAACGATTTTCCCAGAAACCAGCAGCGTCTTTGAATCTGCCTTGATCATCGCTTGGATCTGAATCTGCTGAATCACTCTCTCTCACAGGATCAACACTGCTCTCAACTTTCTCAGAGCAATCGACAACAACATCGGGAAGCGCAATCGTCGATGAAATAGAAATGCGCAATTCATCATCGTACTCCTCACCACCTTCCCTCAACTTAAGCTCCTCCTCCTTCTCGTCTTCTTCCTCGGAACTCACACATGTCGGAACCACCTCTGCACAAGATTCCAGCTCTATTTCTATGTACGAATCATCATTATTTTCTGCCAAACTGTCTTCCATGTGCAGGTCTAATTCTCTCCCCTCCTCCATATGCTCCGTCACCTACACCTTCAATTCCCTCCCAACTAGCCCTCTCTACACACACACATATATATAGAAACATGTATATGTACTGTTGAGCCACGGGATGCGATCTCCAGAAATTTGGATGATTGTTTTGTGGTAGATTTGAATTGAATATGATTCGATGCGGATTAATTAAATATTGAAGGGTGATGGATGCGTTTCCCTAAAATCAGGTCTGGTAGTTTTTGTTGTGGAGTGTGTAAAGAAGAGAATAGGATTGTAAAGAAACAGGAAAAAAGATACGGGTGGTGGTCGAATTTTCCAGGAAGCAGCAATGAAGGAACTGAACATACGTATACGTGGGAGTGAAACAGTGTTGGGTGATGAGTTTGACTGATGATTCTCTCGTGGATCGCGACGTGTCTCCTACTGCTTAATTAACGCTAACGCTTAATTAATCAATGCAAACTCACCCCCTTTTTGCTTTGCCCGCTGATTTGTATATGCTCTGTCGGCCTGTTCTTTGTTTTACTCTTCATCAGTCATTCTTTAATCTTCCTAATTTAGCACTTCTCTTATTTTTCAGGTACAGCTGGTACTTGATTTTTTTCATCATGCATCCAACATCAAGATCTTATTTTCCTGGTGTTCTCAAAGTCTAGATGTCATTTTTTTTTAAAACTACATCCAGCATCTTAAGATGCAAAAAAAAAAAAAAAGACTTGTTGGATGCACTTAAAAAAAAAAAAAAAGAGCACCTCTTTGACCTGGATTCAAATCTTAATTCCCCATATTATATAAAACTAGCTTCTTCTATTAGACTTGGGGGGTTTGGATATAAACTAAACTATGGTTTTAGAAGTGATTTTACGGTATATGAAGTAAATAGATGGATAAATTTATCTCAATTTGTGAAAAAGTACTTTTAAAAAGCACTTCTTCTTATTCTCAAATACCCCCGTAATCCCGTTTGTTAGACGCAACTTTAGTTTTTTTTTACCCCATTATTTCTTACAATGTGATTATGGGCCACGACTTTGTCTTTGGACATGGGCCACATAACAAGTAATTAGGGCCCAAGGGAGGTTTAATCACGCATTTCTTAAAGTCAGGGTATGGCCTGTCAAGACTTAAGGCCCATTTTGTGGGTAGGCAGGTTATTCTAAGTAATTAGAATGAAATGAAATACGGATATGCAAAATCTTGTATATGTTCGGAGGATCATTTAAACTTACTACCCCTCATTTTAAATATAAGAACTAATTATAAAGTTTGTTTTGATTTTAAATATAGGAATCTAATTCACTTTATATAAGACTCAAGTTCACTTTAACTTCAAAATTTATATATATATTTTTAGATATTTTTAGATATTTTTATTGATTGCACATGTTAATAAGGTTTTCAAGTAGTGCTAGTATAAACGACTTTTTTGCCTTTTTGCCACATAATGTAAACTATTAAAGAATATATTTGACAAAGACTAACACATATCTTTCACAAATAACTAAATTATTCCTTAATCTATATAATTTAATTATTTAGTTTCTAGGTTAAGACTAGAGTAAATATTTGGTTTTGGGTTACAAACTAGAAAAACTGTTTTTTGACGGAACTAGGTAATAACCTGTGTCCGCCAAACATCCACAGGTAGTTACTTCTTGTATTATATAATTTAAAATTTCAGCCCTTCCCAATGTTAGTTGTACTTAAATTTATGATATTAAAATCTAACCCGGCAGTTTGCTCAAAAAAAAAATCTAACCCGGCAGGGCCCGTTTGATTAATAAACCAGTCTATTGGTTAGTCTAAATAAGAATTTCGGAGATTTTATTTTATTTTTTCTCCTTATTAAATTTGAACCTGCTCATTTCGAGTTAAAAAAAACAGTGCTCTGTCATTTTTGTGCTTTAATAACCCTGTCTAGTTGAATTACATGTGATTTATATGTGAATATAATGTTTTTTTACTTTAAATATTATTCCTTTTGGGTTATACTACTTTCGGTCCTTAATATAAAACCTTGTTTGACTTTTATTTTGGTCCTAAATATAAGATCCTAATCCATTTTGTCTCTCATATTTATATATATTTTTTTCAAAGTATCCCTTCTAACAATGATAGTTCTAATCAATACACTTGATTAGTAAGGATGTTTTAGGAAAAATAACACTTATTTAGGACAAATAACTAACTCGATTTACTTCCTTAATCTCTTCAAATTAGTCAATTGGCTCTTATAATTAAGACTGGAGGTAGTATTTGAAAGTTTTATAGATCTTAATTAAATTATTTCATTTTAATCATGATCGGCCTACCTCGAATTAACTCTGATTTGAATTACTTATTATCGAATCATTATCTTGACCGGTTCAATAATTAGTCAGAATCTATTTATGTCTTTTTTTTTCCTGCCGGGGAGTCCACCTCATCGGGCACATGCAAGGTGGGATCACAAGCACTCATCATTGAGAGTTATTTCGGCAATCAATGCTTAATTTATGCTCATAACGTTTCAGCTTACACTTCCACTCTCTTTGCATAGGATCAGGCTTCTCCTTCCAGTCTTTTATTTTTTTTTATAAAAAAGAGAAAATAACAGAAAATACCCTTGAAATTAGAAAATCACAAATCAGTAATTTAAATCTATCAAAAACATCAAATCGGTCCATGTGTCTAGTTTATAATTTATTTGTATTTAATTTTTTTTAAATGGGACATATATGTAATTGCCCTCTTTTTTATGGAAAATAAGCTGCAACAGGTAAATTAATGTTCCAAAAATTAAAGGCAAACACTTCCTTTTACTTGATCCCAAAAAAGGCTTTTTTTTTTCCAGCCAGAAAAAATAATTGTTTTTTGGGGCCAAAAAAAAAAAACTTTGACAGAAAACTGTGGGAATCTGAGCTTTCTGAAAGTTTGATGAGCTGTAGGATGCGGGATTTGAGGAGCAATCTTTACTGTGAAGTGGAAAGGGGTAAACTGGAAACTGCCATAGGAGTGATAATTGAAATCCAATCACACGATGACACGTCGAAATTACCTGGTTTACGGACTATATATTCCGCATTTGCCACTTTGGCGCTCAGTGGTAGTCACCCGCATCAACTCGATACCCGCTTCTCCTTTCCTTCCTCTGATCTGCCGCATCGCGCCGCCGACGCCGACGCCGACTCCTCCATTGCGGTAGTCTCATTCTCAGGTTCTCGGTCTTTTCGTTTGGATCCCATTTTCTCATTGTTCCGATAGTCTAATCTGAGATACTCTCTGATTTTTGCTGCAATTTCTTCCTTCCTTTTTCTTGAACTTATCATAAATACTCGATCTTGTAGATTGTAGACATCTTAACCGGTTTCTATGTAAATCTTCTTCATTTATATCTCAGATCCCTATTCTTTATTTTCAAGTATCGCGATGTTTTTTGAAGCATTGTTCTTTAAAGGTTTTTGAGGCAGTAAATTAGGGTTTGGTTTTCCCCTCTTTTTGCTGTTAGGTTTATTTCTTCTTCGCCGGTTGGACTGTCTTGTGTTTTAATTTCTTATGCAATTTCATGCCTTTTTTTTTTTTGCTTTCGACTTTCCTTCAGACACGTATGGAGAACTAAACGAGCTGAACCGAATTGCCTTTATAGATTCTGAAAAGAAGCTGCATTTGCTATCACTTCTTTCGCGCTTATGGATTCTGGAGCTTGCAAGAATCTGGGCGTCAAAGGCAAGGACTCTTGTCTGAGGTCTTCACAGAAACTGGACGAGGATATTGTAGTTCTGGGAGCCAATAAAGATGTCTCTGAGCTGCCTGATGCTGCTGAATGCAACGGTTCTCTAGTGCCAATAACTCCAAATGCAGACAGAGAGAATGGGGATTTTCGCATTGATCTTCAATCACCCCTCACAGTGATGAAGAAACCATTTAAATTATCTGATATTGATTCTAACTGCAAAGAAAACGGCCGTAAGGTTGCTGCTCTTGTTGATAATAGTAGCCCTAAAACACCCGAGGACGGTGTTTTCGACCCCTTTGCTCCTGGCCCGGAAATTATGGCAAGGGCACCTCTGTGCAAAAAGTATGCTAATGATTTAAGGAGCTGTGTAGCCCGACGACTTAATTTTAACCCCTCATCAGATGCTGTTCAGCCCAAGAGTTCTTGCTTTGATGGAGAATCTCCTTCAGATCAAGAGATGTTTGAATCTGTGTATGAGAATCTCTTGGAAGTTATTTTATCAACCCAAGCTGAGGCTATGCTTGCTGAAATATCTGATGTAGTGTATGATTCAGAATATTGTAAAACACCTCCTTCAGCAATCCAGCTCAGTGGAATCGCTGATACCTGCCCAGGTGCACCTGTGAAACCAGGGAATAAACCAAGGATCATTCCTGTGGGGCTACGCAGGAAGCTTGAATTTTGATTCAAGAGAGTCCGATTTATATATATAAACAGAGAAAATGGCAGCTCAATCAGTGGTAATCAAGTCTTGAGCTGCTGTTTTTGAAATAGTTGTATCTGAGTTATGATTTGATATTTTGTATTTTTACATGGAGAAACTGCAGCTGACCAAGGTGGCAGTGTAGAGGAAGCAGTAACGATGTATAGCTGATCGTTGACCTTTGTTTTTCTAACATTGAAGTTGTGCCCTGATTTTTCTCTAATAGATGATTTGTTGTGCTATCTAATGTTTCTTTGTTAAACCAAGTTACTGAGGTTATTTTTTATGTTGATTGGTACTTTGAAGGGTGTTTTCCCTCCTGTATCCATTTTCCATATGCTGGTAGCTTACCAGAATTTGTTAGTCCTCATAATTTCATTTTTGTGGAGTCTTAGCTATTAGTAATTTGGCTTAAATGCTATCATGAGGAGAGTGGTCTCATGTCTTCTTGGTTTGAAACTTCTTTGGAGGAGGAAATAATTATATTCTGCGTGTTGAGTAACTCATTTCTCCATAAATTGAAACTTGAAAAAAAAAAAACGTGGGCAGGGCAAGAAACAATTTTTTTCCTTCCCCATTTTCTGATTTCTACAGAAAAACTCATTTCTTGGTTTGACAAACAGTTGATTTAGGTATTCACCAAAAAAAAAAAAACAGTTGATTTAGGTTATGTTTTCAATTTATCCCATCTGGCGGTTTATGTCAGACTAAGCAATACTCATGATTAATTAACAGATTGGCCAGAAGCTTTTGTGCATGTTTGGCTAACGACTCTAAAATCACTTTTTCAAGCCAAACCAAAGGTTGTCTGATTTCATTCAAACACCGGAAAAAAAAAATTAAAAAGGTAATTAATGAACTAAACCATGATTTGGAAGAGTTAAAAAAAATCAGGGCTTGAAGAAAAGCCGGATTGATCAGCTTTTGAGAAAATCTATTCTTCAAAATTACTTTTCAATCCAAACGTGTAAACTGTTCTTGACCACCCAAGGGCAAACTAGAAAACAAGGGAACGAAGAGGGACTGATATTTGATAATCAGAAATTACAGACATGGTAAACTATCTCCCTCCCTCCCTCGGTCTGTAAAAGTATATGTGTAGACCTCGACACTAGTACATATTCTATATGCCAAATCGTGCAACTTCTTACTTACAACACAACAACAAAGGCATAAAAAGCCCAAAAACAACCACATCCACCCTCTATAGAGAATCATCTATTATTATACAACCAATCCAAAAATTCTACCTTTCCATTCAAAACTTGGTCTTACTTTTGCAAGATTGGGATCGAATCTTCCTGTCGGAAATGTCAAGAGTGAACTGGCAGTCAGAAAGAGCAACGGCATGCTTTTTAATGAATCCAAGGATGGTAACTCTCCCGGGAAGCTGAGTAGATGATTCCATTGACAGTTCCCCACCCATCAAATCTCCCACGAAACTGGTAACATTCGATGCTAGTTTGTCGACCTGCAACGTAAGCCGGCTAGGAAGTACGGCCGACCCCTTCGCCGGAATCTCACCGGTAAAGATGTTGGTGTCTCCGATCTGATTACCCTCGTAATACAGAATGCTCGTGCCTTGTTCATGCTTGAAGCTGGCATGGTTTGGATTATGAACCATAAGACTGACATTAAGAGTGAGGTTGAGATGAATCTGAATGGCAGGGAAAGAAACACTAGGTGACACTCCATCCAGAGAAGCTGACACAAGTTGAACTGTTGGGTTCTTAGGCTTAAACACAGTTAAAGCCAGAACCAGAGCCACAATGAAGATCACTATCAGCAAAAGTAGCAGAATTCCTAGAACAAGGCAACACCTTCTTCTCTTCTTGACTCTGCTTTGTGAGATCATCATCTGGGCCTCGTTATTGTGTGTGGTTGTTGATTCTGTCATGGTGTTTTGAGTTCTGGTTTCGCGTGATTCAGAGTGAGAGAGAGAGATTTTTGAAGGTGAAAGATCTCAGAAAGTGGAGACTATAAGGCATTGGCTGTAATATTTATGTGGAGAGCAAGAGGATGGCTGGTAGTTGGCGGGTGAGGGTCCTGATCCCATTTAATGCCGCTCCGTGTCTCAACTGTTACTTGTTATGACCCTTTTTTCCTCTTATTATTTAAGGGTTTTTTAAGATATGCCTCACCTAATAAATGTTGATGTATTGAAGCAACTGTCTGGTACTACTACTGTTTATGAGGTTGACTTCCAGATTTGATGTTTTTTTTTGTTCCAATGAATAGGTTGGCAAAAAAAGAAGAAAAAGAAGAAAAAACTGTGGAAAGTAGAAACTCACTCTCATTTTTTTATGTCGTCTCAAGTGCATGGAAGCTTCCATTTTCAACTTTTAACATCAGTGCCGGAAAATATTAGATCTTGTGTCATGGAAAAGCTTGAGAAGAATCAGATTCTAAATATTTAAATGAAAATATACTCTCTTTGATCTTGTCTACCATTCTAGTCATTAATATAAGTCACTTATAACACATTTTCGTATATCAAAAAATGTATTAAATTATCAATTTTTTAATTTTATTTTTATTAAAAATTTTCCTCTCTCTCTCTCTATATATATTTAGTTCTCATATCTTTGATCTCTTTTTTCTTTCTCTTTCTAATGAGAATTAAATTAGGATAAAATTAAAAAATAAACATTAAATATATTAGTACAAACTCTATTAGTTAACTGCTTTATTAATACTAGTAACAAAAAAGAAAGTTCAGTTTTTTGAACTTGTTCTAAATTGTAGTACTAGTAATTATTTAATTTTCACCTATGTCTTTAATTAGATAGTTTACCCTTCCACATATATACTGGCAAATTTAATTATCAAATGATGATGTCTTATTTATACCCTTATAAGTTCGTTTGCACACTTGGTTTTGCAAAATCATGATTATGGGAGTACACAATATAAATATATTATCTCTGATTCTAATTATAAAATCTTATTTGTAATTTATAAATAAAATCTTCTAATTGAGATATGAGGTAGTATAAGAAACAATTCGATTTTCTGAGTTTATTACAAATTACAAGCCTTTGTTACATGAAGTATATGGATACAATTACACAATGACGAATCAATGATAGAGAGAGCATTGCAGGCAAAGGTTAAAACATTCCGTACGATTCTGTTGTGGTGCCCACCACAGGGACAACAGTACTAAAATCTGGGACCTAGCTGCCCATAAAACCCCACTTGATGGAGTTATAACTATTTACTCCTAATTTTTTTTATAAGATTTTTTTTAACTAAACCATCTAAAATTAGTTAAAAATAATAAATATGTAAAAATTAAATATTTTTTAAATATATATTTATTTAATAAGATAGTGAAAAAAAGATGATGACAGAAAATAAAAAAATTAATTAGAGATAAAATTAAGAAAAATACATTTGATGTTTAAACAATTCTAAGTAAGATCTTATTAAGTTATCAAACTAATTTAAATTTGAGATCTTATAAAAAGAATCGAGATAATATTTAGTTATATATATTTATCTAGCTTACTCCTCCTCTCTTACTCTCTACAATGCATATATGTATATTGCAAATTTAGAGGGAGCAGACAATAAGTATAAGATTACAAGAGAGATTAAACTTGTAATAGACGCTTTGATACTATTACACTAAAAATTCATTTGGCCTATAAGTAATATGTGGGTTTGGATTTTAGATTTTCTGGTAATCATACATTGAATTTGTTTTTACCCACACTACAATTACACACGACAAACACATGAAGCAGCTAAAAACAAGAGTCGCAGGAAACTTAAAAAGCCAACAATATACAACAAAAGGAATTACTCAATTAAGAGCCAGCCAAATATGGACAGCGTAGTGTAATAAAAAATTTTTTTTAAAAAATTAGTAACTGATAATGTCAATTAAAGGGCCGCACTTGTTGTGCATATCCAAAAAAATTCGTAATATCTTTTTCAAACTCCGAAATTAAAAATTTGATCGGGCTAGTCAGGTTTGTTAACTCTTTTAAATAAATAAAACATCAAAACGCTTTAAAATTCTCTTATAAAAAGTTGAAGTAATAATAAGTAATAATATTTGTTTTTAGCTAAATTATACAAAACTTCTATGAATTTTGAATCAATTGTATATAATTCCTCTAATATTTTAAATATTTTAAAATGCTATAGGAGTTAATATAATTGGTGTTCAGGAGAATTTTGTCAATTATAACTTACATTGCTAGATGCTAATGTGCTTTTCATTTATTTGACACGGTAATTTCCGTTAAAAGGATAACAAATTAATGATAACTTAATAGTAAGGAGTTCACGATATTTATAAAAAAAAAAAAGCAATGGTGGTTAAATTTAAATTTTAAAATTCACTTACTCAAAGTTGGAGAGGTTTTTATATAATTTAGCCACCTTTTTTTATTTTTTATAACTCACTCATTTATTATTTTCTCTGTAAAGGATTAAACTCAAAATCTCATGTTTAACCTTTTCTTTTGCCAACAAAATCTCATATTTAACGAAAAGACTTAGAGTCTATTTGGCTAAGCTTTTGGGGGCTAATAAGTAGCTTTTTTTCAAGCATAAGCTCGTTTAAAGAATTTGTGCTGTTTGGTTTGGTGATTGAGCAATCTGACTTTTGTATGAAAAGTTACAATAACCTATAGGCTAAAATTAACAGCTTATGACTTATAGTTTATGGCTTGTAGCTTTTGAAACATGGAGAAAGAAAAAGTTAAGAAATTTACTACATCTTTTAGTTCTTATTATATGCCTCAAATAACTAATTTGTAGATAACAAAAAATCAGTTAAAATTAGTTAAAAGTAATAAATAAGTTAGAAATATACTTTTATTTTTAAATATGCTCATAGAAATATATTTTTAACTTCAAATATGTCCTTATAATAAATAATAAAAAATAAAAGAAAATATATGAGATCAACAGGAGCTTATAAATAATTTGATAAAATTATTTTTTTTAATCATAACCATTTTGATAATTTTATAAACAAGCTTACTTTTACTCAATCATAATCCAAACAACTTTTTACCAATTTCACTTTTACAAACTAGCTTTTTTGAACTCCAATCCAAACACAAATCAGCTTATCCAATTTAATTTTTATCTAATTTCAATTTTTCAAAAATCAAATTGACAATAAACTACTTTTTCAATCACTAATCCAAACGGACCCTTAATAAAGCATTTAGTATCATTGGGTAAGAAGTACTGACAAGCAAGTTTATACCCAGAAAGGAAAAATCTGTGTTTAAATGTTCCCTCTCTCTCTCCCCTATTTGTTGCAATGCAATACGCCAATAACATTAAACAAGCATGAAGACAAACTTTTGAGGGATTAAAGGAAATTGAAATGAAAAATTTATCGACGTTTTTTTTTTTTTTGGCCTCAAATAAACGTTTCAATGTTAAAGCAAATAAGAACCAGAAAGAATGCCTAGCTAATTCCTACAAATAAATCTGCTTACATATCAAAAACCAATATCTACAACATATGTTTCAATTAGATAAATAGGAACAAGAAAAAAAAGTAGAAATTGAAGATCTAAGAGCACCGAATTAAGTTAGTTTAGTTTTGTAACGGCATTCTTTATGGCCTATGGTGTTGTTGGAGATATCGATGGCAAAATCACAGGACGAAGTTGAAACCACATGAACGTGAATTAACCCGAAGATGCTCACTTTCCCAGAAATCGTGATCCAAGTGCTTAGAGGCAACGAACCTGAGAAATAATCGGAGAGAAGATGAGAATTAGAGAGGAGGCGGTTCGCCATAATGGTGAGACTGACTTTGATGGTTTGGTTCCCGCCGGCGGCGATTTCGCCGGCCGGAATAGGAGCTTCTCCGACGAGCTGGCCTCTGTAATTGAGGAGCGCGTTGGAGTCGGAGTACTTGAAGCCTACGTGATTGGGGTTACTAACGGAGACTTCGATGCCGAGGGTGATGTTGAGATCTACGATGAGCTTGGCCACATCGAGACCGACATGCATCTCCTGAAGAGTTATGGAATCAACATTTTCGACCGGACGCTTTGGTTTGAACACCGTGAAGCCTAAAATCACGATGATTATGACGATTGCGATGACCAGAGCCGCTGTGACGGCAAGGCAGAGGGTCCGTTTGCGAGATGATTCTGCCTTCATTCTCCAAAACTGAATCTGGAAAATGGAGACAGATAAAGCGAAGGCGGCCTGGAGATTGCAATCAAGAGGAAGAAGACGAAGATGATGCGAAGAACGAAGAAGAGAAGAAAAAACAAGTTTTAAAGATTTGATAGAGAAGCTTGAGATTCGCAGTAACAGCTTCCCAGGACGCCACGCCGCGCGCGCATAACCGTATCAGCCTGTAATTACTTTTATTTTGTGTTTTTTTTAATACTTAGATTATTAATATACGTAACTTATTGTTAGCAACAGAAAATAAGTAAAATTACTTAAAAATGCCCTGTTACAAAATTTATCACCCTACCTTAAATTTGTTTAAGAATTTAAGTAATTATAACTGCAACCTATTTTAAGAAGAAACTACCTCCGGTCCTAATTATAAGAACTAGTTGACTAATTTGAGAAGATTAAGAAAATAATTTAAGTTAGTTATTTACAATAAATAGATGCTGTCTTTCCTAAAATATTTTTGCTAATTAAGTGTATTGGCTAGAACTACCATTATTAGAAGGACTATTTTAAAAAAAAATGCATATATATATATAAGACAAAGTGGATTGGGGTTTTATATTTAGAATCAAAATAAAAGTCAAACGAAATCTTATATTAAGAACCCAAGATAGTATAATTTTTCCAGCTATGTGTAATTTATATTCAATTATGTATAAAATGTAAGATATATGTATATAGGTGAAAGTATATGGTACGCAAGTGAAGATTAGGTATAGCCACTTAAATATCTAGGTCCTAATAGTATTTTTGGGAAAATTTTGTGGTGGGGGGATTTTTGAGCAATTTTTATTGAAAAAAATATATTACTACCTCTGGTTCTTAATATAAGACCATGTTTTACTTTTATTTTGGTTTTAAATATAAAATTTCAATCCACTTTTTTTCTCATATTTATATTTTTTTTCAAAGTAGCCCTTTTAACAACGATAGTTCTAGTCAATACACTTAATTAGTAAGGAAAGACAACATCTATTTAGAACAAATAACTAACTCAACTTACTTCCTTAATCTCCTCAAATTAGTCAATTAGCTCTTATAATTAGGATCAGAAATAGTATTTACCTAACTTATTGCGCTTTCCAGCTCTGTTAATAAGTGAAATCTTACCCAAAAAAGGTTAGTATTAATTAATATGCCGTTTTTCCACAGTGTTCTTTTACAGTTTAGCATATGAATTATAATTTGATCTTTCAGCGGAAAGTCTCATGATTTTCATGTTTGTTTAAAACTAAGGAGGTAAACTTTTAAAAATTATAAAAGTTTGCTTGAAATATATAGAAAACTATATGATCTCTTCCAAATTTTGTTTGTAGTTTCTGAGCTGTATAACATTCTCTTCCAGTAAGATCTCATTAACCAATTTAAGTAGGTAAAACAATGTAGATGTAAGACCTAATTTTGTCTCACAAATTTTGTTTGTAGTTTTTGTGCTATATAACATCCTAAAAATTTTATACTACCTCTAGTACTTAGGGTGTGTTTGGTTGGAGGGGAGGGAAAATGAGCCCCTCCCTTTATTTGGTTAAAAATTTTGGAAGGGAGGGGAGCTAAAATGTCTCCTCCTCTCCCTCCCTCCATTTTGGCTCCCCTCCAAATTTTGGAGGGGAGCCAAAATTTTGGGCCATTATACCTTTATGGTTTTTTTAATATTCCATTTCTATCCATAAAATATATTATTATAATATTTATTTCAAATAAAGAAATATATTATCCTAAGTAAAAAAAATAAAAATATGCATTATTATAATTAAAAATATATTATAAAAATTATTTAAAAATGAAAAATTATTTAAATAAAAAATTATAATATTATAAAATTAATTGTTTTTTATAAATATATTATTTATTAAATATATTTTAAAGCTGGAAAAAAAGATAGCATAAAGAAAATAAATTTTCATTTTTCTTAGAGCATATAAAATTTGTTAATTTGATTATTTTAAATATATTATTATATTAATTAGAATAAAAAATTACTATACTAATTTTTTAATACACATATTAACATGATAAGATTGAATTTTTATTAAATTATATAATTTAAATTAAGATGTAAATTAATTTATATAATATATCAATAAAAAACACAAACTAATATGTAAGGGTAAAATGGTAAATTGATTATTACTATCCCTCCGCTCCCCTCCTTGAACCAAACAAGGGATCATTAAATACCCTCCCCTCCTCTTCTTTTTAATCAAACCAAACAAGGTGAGGATGAAACCTCCCCTCCCCTCCCTCAAACCAAACAGGCCCTTAATGTAAGAGCTAGCTGGGGACTGAGTTTGGTCTTAAATATAATATATTTATCCACTTTTTCCCACAAATTTATAATTTTTTCTTCAAAACATACCTATTGATTGTATGTTATTATTATCAAATAATGGTTTCAATGCATACGATTAAAGACGGTACTTTAAAAAAGTTAACACTTATTTATTACAAATAATCAATTTAATTAGTTTTTTTTTAAAAATCTTTTCAACTTAGTGTTTCTAGCTCTTATATTGAGAATATGATATTGTAGGTTCTTTAATTGATATTCATACATACATACATATTGTCATATTGATATGGACATTTCAAGTAATAAGCCATGTGATCCCACCACAAGTTCGGTGGAGTTAGGCATCACCCCCCCAGAACAGAACCATCACCAAGTTAGAAAATTTTGAAATGACATATTGATTAATGGCCTGAAAACTAGCAGAGAAAGAAATCTTCTGGTAAAATTTGATAACCTCTTATACATTGTAGCTTTTGTTTTTTTAATACAATAATTGAAGTGTCTTCTGAAAAAATAAAAAAATATAATGATCTCTCCTGGGCTATGATAATTTTAGATGTTTAGAAAAGATATTACTGTAATGATTGAGAGAAAATTATTGGACTGTTTACATGTTGTCACTATCACACGCCGTTCTCCAAATATGTCCAAAACCCAGAAAGGATCACAGCATCTGGTCCAAAATCATAACAAAGTCTGGAAAACTTCTCTTTATTATATCCTAATAATAATGCAAAGGCCAGACAAAGACAGGACATGGCAATATATATATATATATATATATATTTGTATATACTAATAAGATACGTTAGTTATTTTTAATAAATATATGTTGTCTTTTTTAAAATATTCTTACTAATTATTAATATTGTTTAGACTATTATTTGATAAAACATTTAAAATGTATAACTACTATAATGACTATTTTAAGAAAAAATAGATAAATATAAGAGATAAAATAAATTGAGGTCTTATATTTAATTAAGATAAAATTGAATGTTAACTGAGGTTTTATATTAAGAAACATATGTAGTATTACCTCTGATTCTAAATATAAGAGCTAGTTGACTAATTTGAGTAGATTAAGAAAACAAGTTAAGTTAATTATTTGTAATAAACAGGTGTTGTTTTTCTTAAAATATCCTTGCTAATTAAGTTTATTGGTTAGAACTACTGTTATTAGAAGGAATATCTTAAAAAAAAGAATGAACATGAGAGACAAAGTAAATTGAGGTCTTATATTTAGGATCAAAATAAAAATTAAACGAGATCTTATATTAAAGACGAGAGGTAGTATATTGGTTTAATTGTGGTCAAACAATGATTCACAGATATCTTTCACATATGACTTCTGAGCGTGTGCGCGTTTGGACAGGCGTACAAGATATTGATCATGTTACCTTTTGATGTTTCGTGGATGCTAAGGTAATTGAAACCATGAATATGAGTAAGATATAATTAGTGATTATTTATTAGCTGCAGTTATTCTGTCAGCTTTCACTCTATATGCCAAAGAAAGCAGGGTTTGCCAAATTAGAAAAGAGGGATTACTTTTCACGTCTTTGTAATTTAGATTACATTTTATATCAAAATTTGAGTTTGAATTTGAATTCAATTTGATTCAACTTCTTATAAGAAAGTCTCAACCTATAGAAATAGTGCAGAGTTTTTAAGACTCCTATGATATCCCTTTACTTGTGATGAATATTACTCTGTTGTTTGTTGTTTTGAATTTGATGTCTTGTGGAGATTCATAGGCGTCATTGCAATTTTCTTTATAGGATTCCGTAGGCCAACATAATTTCCATACAAAAGTCTTTTGTCTCACTTCTCTAACTATAATGTTATTGCTCCCTCGTTCATACCTTGTATTTTTAACTTCCCACATGGTTATAAACTTTTTTTTTGAGTCAATGAACATCATATTAAGTCTTTTCGTTTGCTCTAAAATTATTCCCCTTCATAAGAAGATTGCTTCTGTTGTAGCATATTACCTCCTCTCGTTTTTAGTATAAAAGTTAATTAACTAATTCATGTAGATTAAAGAAGTCAAATAAAGCAGTTAATTATATTAAAAAGTAACATGACCTTCTTAAAATACTCTCGTATAACATTATATGAAATCTCAATTTATAAGTTGCGTAATTTAGTTTAAAAGAGAATTATAAATATAACACTGCTTCCTGTTCTTAATATAAGTGGATCTTATATTAAGAATAAGAAGTGGTAGAAAAAATAGATTAAAATATTATATATTTAAAATAATATTCTATCTTAAATTAGCTTTTATATTAAAAATAAGAAACAATACCGACAAATTAAGTTCACATCTCTCGTTTATATTCACTATTTCTTTCCTCTTCTTGTCAAATGAACTCATGGGGCAGCACAAAACCACCTAACACAAGCGGGTGGGAGAAATAAAGCCCACGCCTTCTAAAATAATATAGTCAAGCACTCTCATTTAGTGGCTCTTTTCTCTTCGTAGCCATTTGAACGGACTATATGTAAAGTTAACAAGTGACTTGGAAACACAAGCTAGAATCATTAATGAACAACCTTGTACAGTACTCACTATCAAATCAAATCAAATAAAAAATGTTTAATTTTCTACATTTATATATGCACCCATGTATTCAAACACAAGAAGCTGGTATTTTCTTTTCCAGATGATGAAATGGATTAGAGAAAGTAGAATGATGATGATGATGATGATGATTATTCAAAGGGAGGGGCTTTTCCTCTCCAAGGTTTGAGAATCTGAAAGGAACAAAGCAATGTCTCATCCACACACATGAGTGCTCCTGCGTTGTTGAATTCTCCACAGTAGTTTGGTGCTGAGAATATTGTCACTAACTGTCTCTCTGCAAAGAACTCGTACCCATCCTCCACCACCTGTCAATATAATCACAGCCATTTTCTTTTAATTAATTATATTATTCCCAAAATCACACCAATTTCATTCTCTCTTATCGTTGATTCAATTTCACCGCAAGGGTCTTGGCACATTTCAATCTCTAAACCATATCATCATCAACAAAGATGGACTACTTGAAAACAACTAACGACTATCACACGTACTCCAAGCCTGGTAAAATTATGCCTGGCCCAACCCAAAAAACAGGCCAAAATTTTTTTTAAAGTGTGGCCAAATGTGAGACAAGGTCGGGCATTAGGCAAGGTATGCTGTTCTACCTATCTGGCCATATCCAAACTATACATATATATATATATATATAGTTGTATTTAATAAATATAATATGCATTATGTATTCCAAAACCCAAATTGTTGATGGGCTTGATTATAGATGCTATATTAATACTCATTGTGTTGTGTTTCACTATGTAATCATATGCAGGTATGGAATGATAAATAATGTTAAATCCCTCCAAATAAGTATGCTTCGTGAGATTTAAGCTTTTTTTATTCTCCTCAGGAGGATAAAATTGCTTACCATATCGAGCAACATGACCATTGTTTTTATCAATAACATTAGCTTTTAATGAAAACAAATGGGGGGGGAGGGAAAAAAAAAAGGACCTAACACACGTCCATTACAAATAATTATCATTTAATGCAACCAAGGTGTATTAAACAAGTATTAATGAGAGTATTTGTTTGTTAACTTAGTTGACTTATTGACATTCTGGGATCACTCATATGATCATCCTCGACCTTCTATGAATGGTCGTCGTTAAGGAGAAAGTAGACGAAGGAGGTACCTGGTGAGCCCGACATATGAGATCCAGATCGTTCTTCTTCAAGAACTCGGCAACTTTATCGGGTCCAAAAGTGAAGGATACTCCTCTGTCGTTCTCACCCCAACCTTTGATGTCTCTATCCGGATCGGCCCAAAGCAAATCGCACAACAAACCCTGATCCGGCACATCCACTGGCCTCTCTATATCCTTTATCTGATTCATGTTCTCCATCTCCGGCGACAGGCCGCCGTGCATGCATAGGATCTTGTCGTCGATCACCGCCGCCACAGGCAGGCAGTTGAAACAATCGGTGAAGATCTTCCAGAGTCGCACGCTGAATCTCCTCTTGCACTCGTCGTAGAATCCGTAGATTCTGTTGATGGAGGCGCATTCGTGATTCCCTCGCAGAAGGAAAAAATTTTCCGGGAATTTGATCTTGTAGGCGAGAAGCAGACATATGGTTTCCACACTCTGTTTTCCTCTGTCGACGTAGTCTCCGAGGAAGAGGTAGTTCGATTGCGGCGGAAAACCTCCGTACTCGAACAATCGCAACAGATCTGGGTATTGTCCATGTATGTCACCTGAACATTCAAAATACTCAAAATTCCAGATTTTTTGAGGCATTTATAATGTAACAGCAATTGATTTTAGATTGTTCTGTGTGCGTGTTCTGTTTTAAGTGAGATCTTAAAATGTGTGAATTTGAGAAAAGAAGTACCACAAACATTGATGGGAGCTTCCAACTCAAGGAGGTTGGGTTGGCTGAGGAAGATTTCTTTAGCAGTGATGCAAAGGTTTCGAATTTCTGATTCAATTAACTGAATCCTCTTGCCTCTGTGTTTTCTCGCTTCCAAAAGCCTCTCTATCAACCCATCCAATCCTTCCATCCCCTTTTTGTGATATCAAACCAAGAAAATATAGTTTATTGTAATCTCTATGTGTTGAAATGCATCCTGTGATGGTTAGCCAAACGGAGGGGGAATGGGAGAAGATCACAAAATGAGGAAGGAAGGAAGAAGAAAGAAGCAAAGAAGAAAGAGATTGGTTTACTGGGTTTGGATGAGATAATACAGAATAGGTAGGATGATGATAGAATTATCCCAAAAGAATAGGAGACAAATATGGGAGATGATAATTTTCCAGTGTGAACTTTGACTCTGTTTTTCATGGCTGAAATGTGGAGGTCTAACATTTGCCAATGCTCAAGCCTAAAATTAGGAAGTCGACCAATTTGGTGCCTATTTATGAGAAGATGAAGCATGTACTTCAATCTTCAGTAGCAGAATAAACGGTATTTTATAATCATCAATAGCCATATCTATACAAGTTAATTCTTAATGGAAGTCGCACATTTCATTAGGATCCACAAATAGTGCAGCTTCCAATCTCAAATACCGCGCAATATGCGGTCCAAATTTTGGTTTTTAGCCAAAAAAAAAGAAAAAGGAAGAAGCGATTTTGAAGAGAATAACCAATTCTTCAAATTACATGGGATGCACAAGAGGCTTGAAGCCTTGAATGTGATAGAATAGGATTACATGAGACAATAATTTAATTGGCAATGATGACATGATAACTTAAAAGAGATTGCAGTTTTTTGCTCATAATAATAATTTTATTTGCGCTTATAATCATTTAAATTAGCTAAACAGGGTTAAACTGGACCGAATAAAAAAAAATACAAATAAATTTTTACAATTAAGATTTTAGCTTATGAGAATCAATAGGTTGGATGAGTTCTTGGAGGACCTTTTTTAAAGTTGTTATTGATGAAGGAAATTCAGTAGATTAGTAGAATGTTTGACAGGTAGTTCAGAATTCCTCATGACCTAGAAGCTTTCGAGATGCCATACTTGGATGGAGAGTAAGCCAGTGCGATTATTTGGACCAAAAGTAGACACCCCTAGTGTCCTGATCCTCAACCCACTCAAATGAATGTTGCTGATGCGCCTGAACGGGACAGACTTGGCCTTTTCTTTTTCATACATAGGCTGAAATTTCATTAACTTGGTTTGAATGTAGGAAAGAACTCGGGCCACATTATATCACTTCTAAATCTTGATTTAGATTCACACATGCTCGAAATTGATGTTATTATAACATCAATCAATAATATGATAATGCAGGAAGATGTATAGAGATCGTCTTGCATGCTAGAAGGCCATAAAAAGTAACAAAACTTCGTATATTAAAAACCATCGGAGTCCGACAAAAAGAGCCGCATTACTAAGTGATCCTGGTTCACCAGCCCAGGATAATACAGACAATAACTTAAAAAGACAAAAACCCACATTGAAGTATAGTGGGGCAAGAATTGTCAATTATTCAATTAAAAGCTAAAACTAACTCGTTTCTGATAGTAAAAATTCTCAGATATTTTTACCCTAGTTGTCAACCACTTCTATGAGAGTTGGTTCATAGTCGCTTGGAGCCTCAAATCCATGGAGATTCATCACAGTGGCAGCAACATTAGCAAGCCCACCCTGGGGAAGATCTTGTCTGAACCTGACACCAGGTGACAGACCAGGACCTCCAATTGCAATAGGCACCTGGACAAGCACAGCAAAATAGCACCCAAATTTAGAACAAACATGGACCTCAACATCCATCACAATAAATGCAACTATGCACTGAGGGGGAAAAAGGGTTGGGAAAGCCTCTGGATTCTGTCAAGTTGAGGCAGAATAATGATTATTATTTTAAACAAACTAAAAGTTCAGTCAATTAAACCAATCCCATTCACGCCAAAAAAGAATAAACGACACAAAGCTATTAAGAATGGGTTTTTATATTTAATTAGAGAAGAAATTTTGTGCACCAAAATATAAGGAGTTTTGATTATCCATATTGAATGAAAGGCTAAAATTTGATCAAAATGACTCGTTTTACTACTTAAAGAATTTGGACTCTACTGGGGACAGGGGGAAGCGTGCCACATATGCATGCACTGTTGTGTTGGTAAAGACCACACTGTTAACAGGCCAATAAGCAAAGATGTCGGTGTTTCCACACTTTGCCAGAGCTATTAATATTAATCAACAGAACTGGTAGAAACTACAAAGGTCATCCATAAGCTGGTGAAGCAAATCACATTGTTAAGGTCCTGCAGGCAAGATCCATATCTTTATTACCAGAATTTATGAAAACTTACAGGCTGAAGAGTGTGGGATGTGAGAATTTGGATCTTTCCCTCCTTGTCAAGTTGAGGTTTTCCAGATTTATCCCTCTTCACCATGTCCTCAGCATTTCCATGGTCAGCAGTGACAACATAAATTCCACCCACTTGCTCTATCGCATCAAGGATCATCTGCAATTATCATATATGTTGGTTGAATCATATATAATAAAACAAATGCCAAAACAAACAATCCTGGGTTGCCATTGCTACATTACAAACTCCCCCTCCCCTCCCCCCAAACCGAATCCCACTACACATTTTAACAAACTGAAAACAATGGAAGCAGAACAAATGAAGTTAGATTATTGTTAAAGATGTTTTTTTGACCATGTAATGTTAAAGATGTTTCAAAATATACAAAATGTAACTGATAAACCGTCTAACACTGCCCGAAAAGCATGAGCTTCATATATGATGTCCATTTTCTTGTCCCTTTATTCTCAATAACTGGATTTTTTTCCCTCCACAATACACAGAAGAGATAATAACTTGAAAACTTCCTGGAAAATTACACACTTTTTAACAGTTAAACACTATCTAAATATGTGGAGAAATATTGAATGAGTGAATGAATAGAAATAAAGTTGCATGAAGTCCCGTGAAAATGCAGAGATTTTTTTTTTTTTTGGGGAGGGCGGGGAGCTGAAAGGAGCCATATTGTTTATTATTTATAAATAATACAGCCCCTATTAATTTGATATTTTATATTTGATTGATAACCCTAGCACCACAGTGAATTCTGAAATTCCACATAGATCAAAAAGCACATAATGTGCTATGCTGCAAAAACGTTCCAGATAAATTTGAAAAAGAAAGTTCATACCTTCACAGCCTCGTCAGCTGCCTTGCAAGCCACAACTGTTGCTTCAATGTCACCTGTATGCCCCACCATGTCACTATTTGGTAAATTAACACGTACCTGTGCAACATACAAAGCAAACAGGCATATGAAAGCTATTCCAACCAAACTATCGCTCTCGAATATTACCTGAATTAGTCTAAGTACCTGATCAAATTTTTGCTTAGAATAGCATCCCTTGCCTTTTCAGCAATCTCCAACGCCTTCATTTTTGGTTGGACATTGAATGTGATCCCAGAGTCACTAGGAATTTCCACATATTCCTCCAACTCCGGGTTAAAATACCCAGAACGGTTTCCATTCCAGAAGAATGTCACATGTCCAAATTTGACAGTCTCACTATTTTTACAAAAAGAGAGAAAGAAAGAAAGAAATTAATTTATGTTAATATAAGGCCTATCATATAATAGAAAATAAGTTCTAGAGATAGTTTCAACTTTTCATTAGGCTAAGCTAACTAAAAGTTAATAAATTAACATTTTGTCCATTGCATAGTTGTAATTTGTCACAATCAAGAATAGAATGAACATCTAGAAACATAAACAATTACAAATAAAATTTCAAAAGATAATGGAAGTTCTGCTGCAGATTAAACGGATGATAGCTTACCTGCAAGCAAAAGTCCGGACACCATTATGCACTAAATATTCACCAGAAGTCCTATCAATCTCTGGTGGAGAAACAAGGTAATGACTTGGAAGTTTCAATTCACCGTCATATTCAAGCATTCCAGCATAGTGGATTTTTGGGTAACGAACTCTATCAAATTTGTCAAAGTTTTCATATTCAAGAGCCTTAGCAATCATAACCATACGATCTGCACGAAAGTTGAAGGTAACAACAGCATCGCCATCAACTATAGGACCAACAGGCTTCCCATTCTCATCAACAATAACAAAAGGGGGTAAGTACTGATCATTGGCCTTTGGATCCTCCCTCAGTTTCTTGACAGCTTCAACAGGATTTGCAAATTTATGGGGTGCTTCACCAAGAACTTGGGCATCCCACCCTCGTTTCACCACATTCCAGTCATTCTGCACCCAAGATCAATATAAGAATACTATACCAGAAATATAAAAGATAATTGAGTTTCAACCAATCTTTTCAAATTTCAAATGTTTGTTGACAATAACCCACCAGTGAAAACAGCAAACAAATTTAAACTCTAATTTTCTGTTTAAACTGAATGCAAATCCTGATTCTCATTCATATTATTAAGATTCTTTAGAAGCTCTAGAGCTGTTTTAGAAGATTTTGAACAAAGATAAAGACTCATTATTCTCCATTAAAAGGGCCGTCTTGACAGTATGCATAAATATTCATCCCAGCAATGGAGGTCAACTAAAACTACACTGCAATAGAGGAGTGACGCATACTAGTTATATTCCTTACCTCATAACGGTCCATTGTAACATACATGCGACCTCCTCCAGATGCAACCCTTGCATCAATACCTTTCTGGCGCAATGCTTCAAGATCTTTTTCGAGAGTTTCCACAAATCCCACGCTAGAGCCATCCAAAACATCACGGCCATCAGTGAGGATATGGACACGGATTCTTTTAGCGCCACGTTCACCAGCCCCTTTGAGCAACAACTGCAGAAAAACAGTTGATAAGAGAAATAAATTTGACTCGTGAAAGAACAGATGCTGTATCCGTAAACATACCTGTAATTGATCAAGTCGGGAATGAACTCCACCATCACTAAGTAACCCAATGAGGTGCAGTGTGCCAGTTTCAAAACATTCCTTTATGTACTTGAAACCTTCACCCTCAAAAATTTTTCCAGAGGCAAGAGCAATGTCAACAAGCTTCGCACTGCACATACGCAAGATATCGCCAATCTCAACTGATAAGCCAGTAATTAAAGATAAACAAGAAAATCATAAGAACAAATAATGAAACTAGTGGGCAAATCCACATTATTTTAATAACTCAAGGAGGTTAACACGCAATAGTAAGTTCTAATACGTCTGAAGATGATATTAAAATTACAACATGCAGTTGTCCTCCAAATACACGAGAACATTAAAGTTTTGAAAAATGAGAAATGTGATCAGATGAAGACCACTTTTTTTAAGATAAATTTATTGGATCTTAAATGTATGCAGGCAAATGAAATATATATATATACACATATAACCTATAAGAGGATGGAAGAAACAGTGCAGATCACGCAAACTGCAAATAAGATATATTGACAGGAGAACTCTCATAATACCAAACAATTTCAAGTCAAATAAGATTGAATTCTTTTCTATCCAACAGCGTGAAGATAGAGTGGCCATGAAACAACGAATCTTAAAAATTAGAAATTAGTTCCGTTTATGCTAAATCGAGAGGATAGGTTAAGTTTACCCCTGAGCGAAAATACGTCCTGCTCCAAGAGCATTGTGACCGACTTCACTGTTACCCATATCATCCTCGGATGGAAGCCCTACTGCAGTTCCATGAGCTCTGACCAATCTCCATTTTTCAGGAGCGCCCTATATATCATTAATAAACAAATAGAACCCCGATGAATAAATTAACC
>NW_021632927.1:0-68979 GCF_004799145.2 Neltuma alba
TATATGTGAAATTGCTAAATTGGTTCCTCAATATGAAAAATGGCTTTAGGAGACCTAGTCCTATATTACAAATATGAAATGATAGTGAAATGTCCAAAATGCCCTTCTGACAAACAATTCATAAAAATTTAAGTTTCTGTGTCAAAATGACAGAATTTTCATATTTCTTTAGCAGATGACAAGTTCTAACAAGTAATTCATGACAAATTTAGTAAGGCAAATGACAAGTTTAATAAAGCAAATGACAACTTTTGATAAGCAATTTATAAGAATTTAAGATTTTGTGTTAAAACGGCAATTTGCAGAATTCATTGGCGAATGACAAGTTTAGCAAGGCAAATGACAACTTTTAATAAGCAATTTATAGGAATTTAAGTTTTTATGTTAAAATGACAGAATTTTCAGATTTCTTTAACAGATGACAAGTTTTGATAAGCAATTCATAACAAGTTCAGTAAGACAAATGACAAGTTTAGTAAGACAAATGACAATTTTTGACAAGCAATTCATAGGAATTTAAGATTCTATATTAAAATGACATTGTGAGTTTCATTATCAGTCATGGGTGTTATACTTTGGGAAGGAGTGAGAGGTGAAGTGGATGATGGAAGATGTTAGTTGGAGGAGGTTATAGTTAGTTTGAGGTGAGATATTTTTGTTTTTCTAATATGATTGTTCATCTATGACTTTTGTGTGTTTGGTTACGATGGAGAGGGGTTATGATGTGAGGAATGACGAAGTATTAGAGGGCAAATGGAAGGAGGTAATAGTGGTTAGTTTGAGTGTGAAGTTTCAAGGGCTGCAGTGAAGGAAGTGAATCATAATGTTATCATTTTGAATGCTGAAGCTATAAAATTCTAATGTCAACTTGGTAATCGAAGAGGCTATTAGTTTTAATTTTCATGTGTAAATGATTGAATTGATGGAATAAAATTATATTGAATGCAAATGTGATTTTCCTATCTTTTGCTGGTAGCTTCATAATATTTTTCAAACATGATTTTCTACCACTCTTTTGAATTCAATGACTAATTGCAAAAACTGGTTGTTGTTTTATCACAGAATCTTAAATTTCTATGAATAGCTTATCAGAACTTGTCATTCGTCTTACTAAACTTGTCATGAATTGCTTATCAGAACTTGTTATTAGCTAAAGAAATATAAAAATTCTGTCATTTTAACACATAAACTTAAATTCCTATGAATTGCTTATCAGAAGTTGTCATTCATTTTGCTAAACTTGTCATTCACTAAGGAATTGTGGAAATTCTGTCATTTTGACACAGAATCATAATTTTCTATAAATTGCTTATCAGAAGTTGTCATTTGCCTTACTAAACTTGTCATTCGTCTTATTGAACTTGTGATAAATTACTTATCAAAACTCGTCATCTGCTAAAGAAATTTGAAAATTTTGTCATTTTAATACAAAAACTTAAATACCTATGAATTTCTTATCATAAGTTGTCATTCACCTTACTAAACTTGTCATTCTCTAAGAAATTGTGGAAATTCTGTCATTTTGACAACAACCAGTTTTTGCAAGATTCAATGATAAGTGCACCTCAAACTAACAACAGCCTCGTCCAATTAACATCTTTCATCATCAACTTCACCTCTCATTTCCTCCCAATGTGTAAAACTATAGTATCAGAAGTATCATAAGCCCCTCAAGAAGCATGCTCATATCAACATCATTGGCAAATGCATTGCGATAATCATATCTACTCACAAATACATCCTTAACCATGAAATCCCACATGCAAACTATCATATCATACGAACAAGAAACCATCAAACTCCACATATAAGACGAGAACTTTATTCACCTTACCATATAGCCATGCCCATTTATCACTGTAATTGGAGCTCGTTTGTTCCTCGCATCTCACACCTTGATCGATTTAGCCACCAAAATACAATCATCATAATTGTTCCAATCACAAGCTTGGAGCACATGTGGTGTGTTAGATAATTATGATAGAACTAGAGGAAAGAGAAGGACGAACAGAGAGAGGAAAAAAAGAAGGAAAGGGAAGGATATCTGGAGAGAAAGAAAGCAAAAAAAGAAGGGTATTTTGGATATTTTATCATTATTTCATATTTGTAATATAAGACCGGGTCTCCTAAAGCTATTTTTCATATTAAGAAACCCATTTAGTAATTTCACATATTGGGAGGTCTTGATTTGCTATTTTCCCTTTATCTAATGACTACTTTTATTCTTGTTTATAATTAAGATATTAATAATGTGATAGCTAGGTAAGTAGGCAACACTGATATGATTTGTTTTAAGAATTCTAGGTTTGCTTATTTGCATCTCATTCATTCAGCCACAACGAATGTAACCGTAGTCTTGTTAGGCCCTTTTTCCGAGAAAGAACAAGTTGGAAAACTTCATCCACAACGAGTATATATTGAATGACTAATTGCGTGGTCTAATAGAGTTGATAAGTGGCTATGGACTAGTGGTTCAAGCGGTACCCATGTAGTTAAGGAAGGTTATAAAGTGGCTGAATTTGGGATTCAGAATAGGCAAGGATCCATTTACCCTGATTTTTTCCAGAGTCCACTAGTACAAAATGCTATTTTTGGCAATGGTTAAAAATACTTTTTGGCTACTACAGAAGGAGTGAAGCAGAAATAAGAGTAGCGGTAATTAGGTATTACAGTGTCAGTTGAGCAAGAACTGACGCCGTAATTCTAGATATTATGGCATCAGTTAGTTAGAAACTGACACCGTAATTGTATCAATTTTGGTGTCAGTTCCTACATAACTGATGCCGTAATTACCAATTATAATGTCAATTATGGTCATAACTGACACCGTAATTAGTGTTAATTTTTTTATTATGGTACCAGTTTTGACCACAACTGATGCCGTAATTGGAATATAACTTTTTTTAAATCCATTTACGTTGAATTAATCCTTCATTTGGGAACCTGCTTCCATATACAGCCCATGTACAACTATACAATTTACTATATATACATCTAGTATTACATACAACCAATATACAACAAAAAGAAATGGCTAAGCAATAGTATGCATCTAGTATGAGCAAGGTACAAAAGATAAACATATAAAGCTTGTCTTCTACTCTAATCTTGTTAATTGTAGAAAGTATTCTGACTAAATGTTGTGTATCTCTCTTATCTGTATCTCAGGATATGACTCCAAACTTTGAAAATGCTATAAATTCATAAAAGACCTTTAGGTAAGCAACATTCTAAGAAAATTTCAATGTCAAACAAAATTATGATATTTATAAAATATTATTACCTTGTCAAATGAAGTAGTGATGCCCTTGGTGATGATTTCATACATATACATCATCACATAATATCCACATTCAAAACTTTTTGGTTGCTTATGACACTTGAATGTACACAAATAAGAAAAATCAAATTAAAAAAGTCAATAATATAATTAATCTAATCATTGTTTAAATATTAAATACTTACCTTCAAAAAGACCCAATTGACATCACTTTGGCTATTCTTTCCCACCAACTTACAATGCATCTTTAAGTATCTATATTATCAAATACTTGTAAGAAAATGATATTCTAATAATATAAAATAAAATTACACACAATACTTACGTTTCAAAAACTCCCTTTGTGTCTTCACTCACTCCCCATTGCAAAGAACAAAACCTATATATAGTGCGCTCATGTGGACAGATAACAGCGAGCCTGCAATGATTACTACAATATGATATTATATTAATATCATGTCATTAAGAAAGTTTTTACTTAACTAGGAAATGAATTAGAATTAATACCTTTCAATAAATGGTGCAAACCAACACTTTTTTATCCCTCCTTGTATTGAACTCCCAATATATGATGTTCTCTCACTTACACTATTGTTTCCAGATGATTGAATAGAATGTGGGCACAAGAATCCATAATAATTATTGTTACCCAATTCTTTGCAAAGATTGTAGAGATACCTATGATAATTGCAAATAAGTTAATGACAAATAAAAAACCATAAATTTTAAATTAAAAAATTAAAAGAACATACTTGCATAAGAAAAAGTTGAATTATTGATATGTTTACCTAAGAAAACGCCTTTGTCCGTCTTCAAGGAGCTCCAATACATAAGTAGCAAAAGTGAAACCTTTTAATAGTTCTTCAACAAATCATAAAAAATCAAAATTAGTAAATAATGAAATATAAAAACTCTCATGATATAACAAATTTTTTTCAGTTTGAATAAAAAATAAAAACAAACTCTAATTCAAGGATATAAGTGTACATTTTCTACAATTAATCCTATGAATTTTTAATTAAAAAAACGGCAAAGTGAAATTTCATTCCTTGACAAGACAATAATGTAAAAAGAAATAACATGTTTGATTTGATAGAAAGTAATTCAAAAACTAATATAGTGCAAATGAATCAAACAAGGAATGCTTCTAGAGATTGAGTGCTGCAAAGATATAAAGAAATACTAATTGCAATATTTGTTCGTAGTTCATAATTAAAAATTAACGAGAATCTATGTACTTACAAGCTTTCCACTTGAAGGGCTAAGTTTCATAAAAGGTTAAAAGCACACTACTTCATCACAATAAAACACTCCATCTCCATCTGTTAAATCATATGATAAACCAGATACTAAGTTATTTTTCCTATACCTGCATAAAGCACACGCT
This sequence comes from Neltuma alba, assembly GCF_004799145.2. Lineage (NCBI taxonomy): Eukaryota > Viridiplantae > Streptophyta > Magnoliopsida > Fabales > Fabaceae > Neltuma > Neltuma alba. The sequence continues at coordinate 4,668 of NW_021632927.1, forward strand.
GGACTGAATCTGAAATTGGCGGTATATTCATTAAATGGAGAAACGTTTATTCTAGCAAGAGATTTGAAAATGAGATTAAAAAAAATTATATTTTGGATAGGGAGATGCGTGTAATAATTAGCCTCAAACAGTAAGGTACAGGAAATAGGTGTGTCTAAAAGAAGTTTACTCAGAATGCTAGTATTTTAACAAGATTTCTGTAGCTAAAGAATAATATCTTCTTGACCCGGCATTGTATAAGCAATAGCAGATTTTATTTCCAGCAAAATTTTCTTCTTTTTCTCTCCATTGAACGTTAATTACTTAAAGTAAAATTGTTGGAAATAATTAACAAGTGGTTGGTCCCTTTGGTTGCATTGCTATGCAAACACGGCCCATTCACTATGTCCTCTGTTTAGTCATGATATAAGTAGCTTCATTCCTTGACAAAATACGCTTGGATACATTTTGTTACTAAGGACGTCTTTGAAATAATGTGTAAGAAAAAGCAATTCAGCAAGACAATGGTGAGTCACAACAAGAGGACAAGGCCTATGCCAAATGTATGTTTTTATATGAAGCCATGCCTATCTAATGGCAGAGGTGCTTCATGAATTCATGAATACCCAAACAATAGGAAATAGATAATCTACTTACATGAAGTATGCCCACTTGGAAAACTTTTGTGTCCTTCCTTTATGATCTTCTCATCCCCATGACAAACAACATCATTTGTGATGGCATCAAATACCTGCATATCAACGAGAAAGAGAGAGAGAGAATAGTTTAGAGAAGGAAGAAAGGATCTTGAAAAAGAATGAGAACACACCGCTTTACCATCAGGGAAACATCGCCAAAAGAAGCTCGGTCTTGGTCGACTAACTGCAACTTTAACTAATTTGTGATGACTCTAGTTATAAGTCCAGAGAAAAGAATACCTGACTTATCCAAGAGTTCATTCAAGTAGGATACCATGAGCCACGGGCATGGGAATAACAGTAACCAGTTACAAAGCCAAAGCAATGGAAAATACCTAATATTGAATGGTGCAAGTCATAAACATTCCTTTTACAAATGTAGAACATAAAAAAAACGGCAATAGGAAATAATATGGCAACAATCTATTTTAGAAAAGATGAAAAAAGTTAAGGTTGTTCGTTTACAATATCAACATAGCTATATAGTTAATTAAAAGCCAAATTTGTATTCTTAGTGCAACACATAAACGTACTTGAACGACCCTAAAGGGTATAGTTTCATCTTTGTATGGGTATTTCAAATCCGTCATCATGCGCTCTCTCACAAAGCGGTGAAAAGGTTCTAATGAATCCAAGAATAGGTCAATAACCACTAGAAGCAGAAGTACCAGCCAGTCAAGTTAATTGTAGGTGTTACTTGCTTTATAGGTTGTGGCGTGCCTGCGGTTGATTGATCCAGGAACTACTGGGTCTAAAAATGGAGACAAAAACTTGAACTCGGGGAAGAAATGCCAAGTCATGGAACAGTTTGTGGAGCTGCCTTTAGAGCATCAAATCTTTGACATGATACTTTAGGATCAGATGGCATCAGTTTGAAAGAGGTATGCGTTTGATTTTTGTTTTCTCTTCATCGGTAGGACATATGAAAAGATACAGGGGGTGATGGCATGTACAAAGATTGGGCAAAAGGTTAATGAGACTTTTTTTTTTTTTAAGCTAAGAAAACTAAAGCCTTCACCTTTCGAAGCATAAACATTATTGAATTAAAATAAAGATCAAATACAAAGAAAAAAAATTAAAGATCGCTGAGAACCTAATATATACATTTCCCCATCTTTCAACATGCACACACTACACTACAAATATTAACATTTAAAAGTTCCATTTTATGCATTTCCTCTCTTATTCCCTCTCTAAATTTTTCTCCCACCAGAATGCTAAAACATATACATTGACACACACACACACAAACATAAAAACAGGACAACGAAACAAGTTTTACATCCTTATGCAGAAAAGACACAATTTCAAATGCACTCTTCTATTGTTTTTGGTCTATCACACTGTCAGTTTTTTGTTACTATAATTTCATTTATATAAATGCTTAGAAAAAGAGATTAATAGAGTGTTTAGCCATACCCCCACGGTCAGACAGTTGAGGGTGACAAATTCTCCTTTCTAGGTGTCAGGTTCAATGCTCTCTCACACACACCATTCATATTCCTCACCAGCCATATCCAACGGTCAAAATATGACTATATTTCAATCTTACAAGTTAGAACGGTTTTAAAAGTGCTGGCATTTTAGAGCTATTTTGAAATGATTATAAGTATATTTGTGTCCAAAGCTCGTTTATGGTGCCAGCCACACTATTCACAATTGTTCATATAGGTAGTTTTGCACACTTAGCCTAAGGTTTATATTTGTCAACTTTGGAGACAAACAAACCATAACATTTTTTCCTCTCTAATTCAAAACATAATAGAGTTCACGCAGGTGAAAATTTGTTAACAAATATTCAATTAAAAATAATAAACTTATGATCCTATAATTTGGTTGGGTTTTGAAGTCGATCCCTGTACTTCAATCATTTTTAGAACATCCCGTAATGCTTCAGCCATTAGCCTCTTTTCAATAATACTCTTTCGGTCCTTAATATAAGACCCATTTAATTAATTTGATTAGATTAAGAAAGTTAGGTAAGTTGGTTAATTATAAGAAAAATGACATATTTTTCCTAAAACACCATAATCATCTTTCTTAATACCTCATCTCCCTCTTCTATTTGATTATGGTTGAGGAAGTATCCATAGGGGTAGTTTAGAGAAAATTGATAAATATGATAAATGGGTCTTATATTTAGGACCAAACACAACTCAACAATTGGGTCTTATATTAAGGACCGGAAGAGTAATAATTATTATAACTGCAATGTCTATCTCCGTACGTTTACAACACTTCTTTTTTGTACATATTGAAAGGATTTGGATTATTGATACTACTCACCCCCCATTCCACCTTTACCATTTGTGCTAGCTTTAAGTGGCTCGCTTCCTATTGGTAATACCTTTCATTAATAAAAGTCTTTCTTAGAAAATGACGAAAACCTATAAATCATTAGCTGGAAACAGTGATTTCTAGCCCCAAAAAAAAAAAAAAAGAAGAACAGTGATTTAGTATTGTCTTAAACTTAATCTTTGTTGAGATTCTTCTTAAATAACAGCATATTCAAATTATACGGTCCACTAAAAGTCAAACAAAAGCCACCTACTGTCTCTACAGTTACAGCAATATATTGTTTCCTCTGTTTTGTCTTAAAGCTCATATCTTTCTAGATTTCATTAAACTAGCCAGAGAATAGATAAATTACTAGATTTCATTATTTCAACAAAAATCTAGATTCAGTTTTTACCAGTCAGAGCAGAACAAGAAACCAAAAAAAGAAATAAATAAATCAGACAAGAGGAAACCCATGGCAATGGAACTTACCAAACCAGAGATCTTGGATGATTTTGGAGGAATAGCGAGACCCATGGTGTCACAGTGAAGATTAGAGACCAAATGAGTGAACGCACAAGACTCCCAAGCAGTTAGAACAAAGAACCATGGCGGCAATACGTGATACCCATAATGACGACACCAACGGCGGCTCCGATAAAGCTGCTGTAAAATGATGGAGAGGCAGTCGGGAGGGAGATCGAGTAGCTTGAATGAGTCTCTAAACAAGCAGAGGGGAACTGATTTTGCTAATTGAGAGTCTGAAGGTTGAAGAAAAACAATAAGGAGAGGGAGAGAAAGAAGCCGCGGGCGGGAATGAGGAGCGAGGGAACTTTTTTCTTTTTTTGAGAAAATGGCAATTAAGTTCCACTCAAACGAATTAAATACAAAAAAGTCTCTTAAAATCATGAAATTATTTTAAAGTCTGAAAAAAAATTTTGCATTAAATTTTATTTATTTACTTACCAAATTATCCTTTTTTTTTTAAGTTTGTATTGACAACTGAAAAAGCAGTGGTTAACAACTCAAGGTGCAAGGATTGACAACTATCGCGGCTGGTTTGACAACTTATGATGTGATATGCTGAGAAAATATCTTGTTAAATCAGCCGCGATAGTTGTCAATCATTGCACCTTGAGTTGTCAACCACTGCTCTTTCAGTTGTCAATACAAATTTAAAAAAAAAAAAAAGGTAATTTGGTAATTAAACAAATAAAATTTATTACAAAAAAGTCCTTTAAGACTTCAGATTAATTTCATGATTTCAAGAGTTTTTTTGTATTTAATTCTTTTAAGTGAAACCTAATTGCAATGCTCTTTTTTTTTTAAATTAAAACCATGCTATTTGGAGCTGAAATTATGGCATCAGGTTTCCTGAAACCTGACGCCATAATAAACCCGATAATGATTTGGCTTCAGGTTCAGAACGGCAAGGAATGTCTCCATTGCAAATTGTCTCCATTTCCTCTCCATTTAAATAAAACGGCGCCGTCTCGTATCCTTTCAACGGTCCAGCATATTTTATCCTTGCAATGACCCTGTTTTGCTGCAAAAAGATCTGACTTCTACTCTGAAGGTTGAAACCATCAAATAATCTGGTATCATTTCACTCTATGGTGAATATTTTGTGTACGCAAAATTTCAGTTCTTTGTCCTGCGATATAAAAAGAACACAACTTTCAGCAAACCCCAACCCAAAAAAAAAAAAATCGCTGGGATAATATATTGAAAACCCCCCTGATATCATGTGAAGAGAGTATTTGAATGGAAGTCACCTTGAATAATTAACTATCTTTAGTGTCAGGTTTTAAAATGCAAAAATTAAACTAGAATCTAGTTACCCAAGAACTAGCATCCAGCAGAACTTTAATAGAAACTCATCAAACAGCCTTAAGTAGGAGAAGGAGAAGGAACTCAGACGGAAATATATGTACAGACGCACACACCCGAACCTAGGGAAGTGATTTTATTATATGAGGATTGAGCAGAGAAGGCATGTGACAGCGGAAGGGTGAAAGCAAGGGAAGGTGAGAAGGAGGAATTTGAAATGGTTTTGGGAATAAAACCCAAGGGGGTTCACGGGCTAAGCGTAAGTGAGTATCCTGTCTCATGAATGGAATCTTGCCTCCCCAAATGATGATGGGATGTAGGCGATGGTGATAAATTGTTTTCTTTTTAATATACTATTATAACATTCCGCAGCAAAATGGCGTCACTGTATATATAAAAGATTTTGGATTGCTGAATATTTGCAAGACGGTGTTGTTTTGTTTAAATGGAGAGGAAGTGGAGACACCGTGCAATGGAAACATTCCGCTCCGGGTTCAAAACGGAAGCCATATTTAGGCTTTTTTTTTTTATAATTAATTTCAATGAGGTTTGAATATTCTTATTAAAAAAGGGGTTTGGTTTATTGTTAAAACAATTATTAATGACCCACTTAAAAAAATTTAGAATGTAACTATAATATTATTGTCTTTTAAATTTTATCTTTATCATTTAATTACAATTTTCACATGCTATATTTAAAATAAATTTATTTTTGTAATTGAACTTCAAATGGTTAGGATTTTATAATTAAATATGGCATCTGTTGTATACAAAACTGACTCCATAATTTTCATTATAGCATCAGTTTGAAATACACTAGATGCAATAATATTATAAACTTAATTACTGCTTCAGGTGTTTATAGAACTGAAGCCTTAATATAAATTACAGCGTCAGTTATAATTAGAATAGAAGCAAAAATATGTCATATAAATTACCACTTCAGTTTTTCACCTAACTAATGCGAAATCATGTAGTTAAATTGGTATTTTGCACTAGTGGTCTATTCAGCATCCCAAAATTTTATGGTATATTCAGTATCTTGATCTTATTTTTTCAGTACATTTGGCACCCTGATGTTATTTTTTTAGTCACATCCAGCATCCTGCCAGCATCTCGATATTATTTTTATACTAGCAGAATGCTTGGGTGCTGGATGCAACAAAAAAAATAAGTTCAGGATGCTGAATGCATCATCAAAAACTTCGAGCTGCTGAATACACCTGACAATAAAATAAAGGTACTGTATGCATATTTAGCCTTCACAATATATAGAATATGGGTCATATTATCTTGTTGGGTTAGGGCTCAAACCCAATATAAGTGGAGTTGCTATGTGAATATCTTGGGGTTAGTATATGAGTATCAAAATTCATGGTTTTCAAAGAGGGAATATTACCTTTATTGTTTAAATTTAAATACTTGTAACCACTCATATGTGCTACGTGGGATATATGTAAGTTCTGATAGTCATTTTTGTATATACGAAAAGAAAAAGTAACTTCTGGGTAACTTTTCCCTTCTTCTCTTTGAAATGATATATTTGTTGTATAACCATGTAGTCTTCATATAATGATTCTACATTACATAGGCATATCGTACTCATCGGTTTTCAGGTACGTCCCGAAATCCTTCACATCTAAGTTGTAGAAACAAGTTTGGAAACTGAATGTGCTGCCACAAAATTAATATGTTTTTATGCATTACTAATAATGGAGAAACAGCACAAGCCGAAATGTTTTGAGGCCAATATGTGTTTGAATCTGTAAGGAACATGTGAAAAGTGAGAGTCATATGTTTTTATCATGTGAATCGGCTCGGCTAACATGGTTTCGAAGGAATTTTTCTTTCATTTTAAAGACTTCAAATGAAGAATGTGATATATTCCAATTATTGGTTGGACTTCTTGGTTTCTAATGAACTCTGCTCTCTATCAAATTGACAAAAAAAAAGCCTACTTAGTTTCAACTCTTGAGATGATATGGAAAGGGCATTGTGCTTTTATATATATATATATATATATATATATATATATATCATAATTTGAAGCCCGGTCCCATTTTCACTTTTGCTCAGGCTAGTTATATAACCCAAGAATATTTGGTTATATAAATTAGAATAATTTAGAAAAATCAATATACGTTATTTTACTAACTTAACTAATTTTCTTAATTTTCTTAAATTAATTAACTTTTATATTAAGGACCGGAGGTAATATTGTCTATGGATTGCACGAAAAATTATTTGGATATTGATTAATTTACTTTTGGTTGTTTTTTTGTTTTAGATTTGGTTATACTACCTTCAATCTTTTATATAAGAGCATGTTTGATATTTAATTTAGTCATAAATATATGACCATTATTCATTTTATCTCTCCTATTTATTATTTTTTTAAAGTAATCCTTATAATAATTGCACATGTTGAAAGCTCTATTAAATGGTATTTTTAGTTAATACATATAATTAGCAAGGGTATTCTAGAGAAAATAATACATATTTATTACAAATAACTAAATTAACAAACTTCTTTAATTTATTCAAATCAGTCAATTAGCTCTCATGTTAAAGATTAGAAATAGTACTATGGTTGTATTATTGGGGTGTCTAGTTAATGATATTCTTGTTCCCCTGAATCCTTGATGGATGTGTCTATCTCTCTCTCTCTCTCTCTCTCTCTCTCTATATATATATATATCAAATTGATTTATAATAGAGCATATTTTATGACGTGCCCGCTTAGATGAATTCCTTATTAGAATATTAAGAAGCAGTCACGTTTAAAGTTTTAAACCAATATAACATTATACTCCCGTGGTCCTTAATATAGAACCTAATTGTTAAGTTAATTTTGATCCTAAATATAAGACTTATATCTCATATTTATCAATTTTTTCTAACTTACTCCTATGGATACTCCCTCAATCATAATGAAGTAAGTAAAGAGGAAGGATATTAAGAAAAATGATTATGGTGTTTTAGAAAATTAAAAACATGTTTGATTTCTTATAATTAACTAACTTATCTAACTTTCTTAATTTAATCACATTAGTTAAATAAATCTTATATTAAAGAGCATATCATTGTCATGTGAAAACCGACTTAAAATATATAATTAATTAAGCATATTCTGTATCTAATTATATGATAGTAGTATATGATTATATTAATAATAAAAGGCGGCCTTTTCCTCGTTACCTAATTTTTAAAAAAGAAATGATGAGGATTAGAGGCTACGACTAAATGAAATTGTGCTCTGGTGTCCATCTATAATAATACAACATAAATTGAATGTTCAAAGTTGGAATAACACGTATAGGTTGAACATCATGGAGACTAATTTTGAATAACACGCGTCATTCATATAATTGTTTTAATAAATCAATTTTTTGGTCATTGAGAGTAATTTAGATCATTATTTGAGGGTCAAGTATTTTGAATGAATGCATAATGATAGTATTTATAAAAAAAAAAATTGATAGTATTCATGGATCAAGGGAAATGTCAAAGTGATTGCAGCGGGCGGTGCTCTCATTACTTCTTTTTCTTTTTTTATGCAGATAAACTTTATAAATGATTGGTTGACTAAGATATACTACCTTCGGTCCTAATTATAAGAGCCAGTTGACTAATTTGAGGAGATTAAAAAAGTAAGTTGAATTAGTTATTTATCCTAAATAGGTGTTGTCTTTTTTAAAATATCTTTGTTAATCAAGTATATTGACTAAAACTATCATTGTTAGGATGACCACTTTGAAAAAAAATGTATAAATATGAAAGACAAAGTAGATTGGGATTTTATATTTAGGACAAAAATAAAAATCAAACAGGATCTTATATTAAGGATCGGGGTAGTAGTTAATATTATTGCATATGAAATCTAATAAAAAAAATCATATTTTAGTTAATTAAACCAACATTCACGTTAATGTAAAATACAAAATTTACATTAATTTTTTAAGCCAACAACAAAATTTACGTTAATAAAATGGGTAAATTCACAACTAATTATGACGAAACATGCTTTAAGGTAAAGCCGGCAAAACGGGTTACTCTTGTCCTTATAGACTTAGCCAATGAGTCATTTCATCTTAAATTTGAACTTTTTAAGCCTAGCCTAATTGACCGTCAAGTCCGATCCTAATACCCAAACAACCTTTTTTAAAATAAAATTTCTCATTACCATAATATTAAATGTTTTAATGTTAGAATCAAAGGTGTTCACGTATAGTGCATAATGCTAATAGTATCTCGAACCAGCTTTCAATAAGAAAACACATCTGCTTAATAAAAAAAATTAAATATTTAAATAAGCAAATTAAACTCCAAACTACATAATACAAACACTCATCTCAAAAGAAAAGACATAAATTATTTTGAAATTCATATTTCAGGTATAAAAATAAATATTCTTTAATTCTCATTTTCATCGTTCAAAAATAAAATATCTGACTCTTGAGTAGATCTGTTAAGAATTTGAATTAAAAAGACCTAAACGAGTAATTCGAGCCACAATCCTAACCCATTTTTCAAAGCCTTACAAGATCAAGTCTAAAAGTCCATTTATTGAGTCCCAATTTTCAAAAATCAATGTAACCAAAAAAAAAATTTCAAAAATCAATCCTGGGAAACATAAACTTCCAAACAGGGGCTCCACTTCAAGTCCACTTACCATTTAGCCCACACTTCCTGTAAAAGTGGAAGACTCTGGAGAATTGCGGATGGCATAATTATGGACTTATTGATCAATCTATTTTTTTTTAAGAGATAATACGAGCAAATTTTAAAATATGAACAAATTTTTTTACCTTTTGTTTGGTATGAGGGACATAGAGGGGAGGGAAGGAAAAATTTTAATGACTTTCATTTTAAAAATTGGAGAAGTGAAGTATTAAAATTTTGATAAAGATAAGACGTAAGATAAAAGGATAATAAAAATTAGTTAAAAGCTTTCAATCCCACCCTTCAATTTTTCAAATCAAGCTTGTTAAAATTTTCTCTTCCCTCCCCTTCCCTCCATTTCACTCATGCCAAACAGACCCTTACTTTCTTTCCTTTTCGACCCTATCATGTGAATTTGAAACTTTGGATAAGAATAAATTAGAAAATATAATATAAATCCTAAATTTTTTTTACAAATTTCATTGAATATTCTGATATTGAAATCTTAATTTATTTTTGGAATTGAAACTATTAAGAGAAGTGTTTACAAAAGAAATTGATATTCTAATAGAAAATATTAAAATAAATAAAAATTCATATTGTTTTTTTTTATTACAAATTCACATTGCTCAAATTGTTATTTACATTTGACAGTATCCATAATTGTGCCCATTCACCATAGCTAAAACAATTCTTATAATTTTAGATTATTTAAATTTTATATAAGATCGCCTGTCTTTCTCATACGATCAACTGTGTTATATCAAAATAATGAAATATATTCTTATTGAGGGTAAAATATTAAAATTACTCAATGAAAAAATTTTCATAAATATTTTGGAAGTCAGAAAACTATAAAAAAAATTCATACAAATGCAAGTATTGATGAACCATATTACATCATATTTCTTCAATAATATTTCCTAAAAGTCCCAAAATTTTCTAGAAACAAGCTAGGTGGGTGAAGTGTCTATCTCATAATTATGACGAAGAGAAAAATGAAGCACTAATCACAACTATAAATATGATAAGAACGACAAAGATGATAAATGGCAATAACGTTATGAGACGAAGGTGACGACTGTGATGATGATATCAATAAAAATGGTTCATAAAATGCTTCATGACTTAGAAGGCATGAATTGGACAATTTTTATACTTTCTAATTTCAAAAGTGGTTCTCCAAAAATTTTGGCAAGTCCAAAACAGTGGTTTTGAACTAAATAATAAGATATGTATATATCAATAGGGTATGTCCATATGATTTGGTCAAAATTATTTAGGATTAATATAATTTTTAGTCATTCAGGTTTGTTTTTATTTTGTTTTTGGTTCCTCAAGTTTCAAATCATAAGTTTTAATTATTCAAAAGGCAAAATGATCTAGGTTTTTATTAAATTATAGGGACCAATGTTTTAAACGGAAATAAGCTTGAGGGACATAAACCTGTAAATTGAAACTTGAAAGATTAAAATCAAAATGAGACTAAATTTATAAGACTAAAAATTATAATAATCCAATTATTTACTACCGCAACTTTAAAACTGGAACCTGGCCTGTGTGTTTGAGTTTAGTGAAAATTATTCGTTTTTTCTTTAGGCAAAATTGAGAATTTAAACCTTATGGATAAATAAAATTATTAACTAAGTTATTTAAATTGAGCCCAACCAATATCACTCAAAAGTCGAAACCCATTGAATGTCAGTAGTTGCCTGAAGATTTATCTATTATAATAATCATTCTCTTTCTAAAAGTATTTTTTAAAATGCAACTATCTTATCCTGCCTCCCATTATTTTACTCCATATTTTGGTACGAGAAAAATGAAAGAAATGAGAGAGAAAAGACAATATTAATGAGTTCAATTTGAAAAATTGGAAAAATGAAGTGATAAAATTTTAATAAAAAGAATATGTAAGATAAAAGAGTAAGAAAAATTAATTAAAAACTTTTAACTTCATCTCTTCAATTTTTTAAATTATACACATTAAAAATTTTCCTATCCTCCCCTCCTCTCCCCTTCATTTCCGTAGATTTTCTTTTCTTGCAACGATGAAACCATTTAAACTTCTTTGATAATGCTTGTGTTTTCGGTTTCTCTTTTTTCTTCATGCTTCTAAATATCCTTACTTGATAAGAAAGTTAATAATGAATAAACGAGTACAAACGTTGGCAAAAAAAAAAGAAAAAGAAAAAGAAAAAGAATAATCGAGTACAAACATATATGATATTAATATATATTTCATGCATTAATTGAGTAAATATTTAAGTAGTTATGGTGTGATCTCCCCCCCCCCCCCGGCGACATGGTGTGATCTTGATTGATCACATCGGGTATGGAGAGAAATATCTATAATACCCACAATATATTAAGAATTAATATTTTGAATCGAACTTCATGTAAGTGTCCATACTATAAAAATATAACTAAATTAACATATTAATTAATCAGTAGTTGTACGGTTTTAAACTTTTAATATTCTTGCCTAAATATATGTACTATGATTTTTCAATTAATTTGTCCCCCTCAAACATGGACTGAAGCCGCACAATATTAATTTTCGGTCAAACCGACGTTGTTGACTTTGATCATGAAAATTAAATCCTCTGATCTTTGAATAGTCTATCTCCCACGCCATGTATAAATTATTATTGCATCGTTCTTTGTGATTTTATAACATATATATAAAATAATTATTATGGATGATGACTTTTTGTCAATTCTACGTGGCGTTGAACTGGAAAATTTTCTTATTCTTTCGTATTATTTTAGAATGAAAGGTTGAATTAACTTCCAATTAAATTTAATCTCACAGCTTTATTCTGTGAGGATTTATCCATCTGAGAGTTGTTGTGGACGGTATTCCTTTTTTTTCTTTTTGGAAAAATAGCGCATTAGTATTTTATTTTATAATTTTACAAATTTTAAATTTTTTTATTTATAGTTGAAAATTAATTATTAATTATTTTAGTTTCATGATTTAAAATTTTTAACATAGAAGATGTTAAATTAAAGAAAAGACGTAAAAGGTTTATAACTTTGTATCTAATAAATTGATATAACTAAAAAGAAAAAGAAGGCATAAAAAAATAGGGTACAATGTTATTCAAAAATTTAATTATTGATAGAATACAATATTATTATCATCCATGTAATTGATTTTACCCAATAGGATAAGGCATAGGAAAAATTACAAATAAAGACCTCCAATATATAAAATAGCAATCAGGAACCCTGAATTTGAGAAATTGCTCACAAGGACCCAGTCCCAATTTGTAATTATGAAATCATGGTCAAATTACCAAAATACCCTTCTTCAAATTTTTTTTTTAAAAGAACACCACTGCCTCTCTGGAATCCGGCTGTCGATGCCGAAGCTCCGGCCGCTGGAATCTGGCCGTCGGCACCAACAGCCGGTTCCGGCCATTGCCGGCGGCCTTCTTTTGTTTTTTTTTTTGCAACTGTTTTTTTTAAATAGGGGGGAAGTGTTGATCCCCCAATCTAATGCTTCCCAAAATTAGGAATGACCATCGAGCCAACAAAATTTTCTAACATTATAATACAAAAAAAATATAAGTTAACTCATTTACTCTTGTTCCAGGTGATAACAATAATACATTTAGAAATAACAAGTTCTAATTGTAAAATAACACGTCTGGAATGAAAATTTAACAATATGTTTTTTTATAACAACAAATTTTGTTGCAGGTGATAACAACAATACATTTGAAAATAACAAGTTCTGATTATAAAATAACAAGTCTGAGATTAAAATTTAACAACACGTTTTTTTTTTTATAACAACACACTTTGTTTCAGGTGATAACAACAATACATTTGGAAATAACAAGTTCTGATTATAAAATAACAAGTCTGGAATTAAAATTTAACAACACGTTTTTTAGAAAATTATTTATATTATGATTTTGGAAAATAAATTATTTATAACTTATAAAAATATTTTTAATATATTTATTTTTTCTAAAAAATACTTTTTAATCTATATATCTATACAACTCATTACAAAATCAAACTACTTCTTATAAATTATGAAGCATTTATAATTAAGTATTTTTAATCTATAAATCATAGTATAAATTTTTATATTATTTCATTCTTTAAATATTAAAATTTATTATTAAGTATTTAAATATTATAGTATAATTTATTATTTCATTCTTTAAATATTAAAAATAGTTTTTATATTTAAAGAATAAAATAGTATTTTTAATTATAAATTAGAGATAAATTTCATTTATAAATTTAAGCAATCAAAAAGTATTTTTAATCTAGAATAAATTGTACTATTTATAATTTATAAGAAGTAGTTTGATTTATAATGAGTTGTATAGATATATAGATTAAAAATTTTTTTAAAAAAAATTTAAAAAGTGTGTTGTTATTTTCCCTAAATTTTATTTATAAATTTGAACAATAAAAAAGTATTTTTAATCTATAATAAATTACACTTCAAGTTCTGTTTATAAATTGGAGATAAAAATTATTTTTTTAGCAAATTAAATAGATTAAAAATACTTTTTATAAGTTATAAATAATTTATTTTTTAAAAGTATAAAATAATTAATTGTTATAAAAAAATGTGTTGTTAAATTTTAATTCCAAATTTCTTATTTTATAATCAGAACTTGTTATTTTCAAATGTATTGTTGTTATCACTTGGAATAAAATGTGTTGTTATATAAAAAAAAAGGTGCTGTTAAATTTTAATTCCAAACTAGTTATTTTATAATCAGAATTTGTTATTTCCAATGTATTGTTGTTATCACTTGAAACAAAGTGTGTTGTTATAAAAAAAACATGTTGTTAAATTTTAATCCCAGATTTGTTATTTTATAATCAGAACTTGTTATTTTCAAATGTATTGTTGTTATCACCTGCAACAAAATTTGTTGTTATAAAAAAAAAATATTGTTAAATTTCATTCCAGACGTGTTATTTTACAATTAGAACTTGTTATTTCTAAATGTATTGTTATCACCTGGAACAAGAGTAAATGAGTTAACTTATATTGTTTTTTGTATTATAATGTTAGCAAAAATTTGTTGGCTCGATGGTCATTCTTAATTTTGGGAAGCATTAGGTTGGAGGATCAAATCTCCCCAACCTCATTTCCCCCCTATTTAAAAAAAAAACAGTTGCAAAAAAAAAAAAACAAAGGAAGGCTGCCGGCCGCCGGCCGTCGGAGCTCCGGCGCCGACGGCCAGATTCCGGCGGCTGGATCTCCGACGCCGATGGTCGGATTCCGGAGAGGCAGTGGTGTTCTTTTTTAAAAAAAAAATTAAAGAGAAGTATTTTGGTAATTTGACCATGATTTCATAATTGCAAATTGGGACCGGGTCCTTGTGAGTAATTTCTCAAATTTAGGGTCCCTGATTGCCATTTTATATATTGGGGGTCTTTATTTGTAATTTTCCCTAAGGCATACTTGAAAAGAAAAAAAAAAGAAAAAGATAAAATCCAAGTCCACGATTCCTCCCATGGTAACACCAAACAAAAAGTCCATCTATTGAAAATTGAAAATTCAATGCGTCTCCCATATTATCCTTATTTATAATCATACTTTTACAATCTCTGCCTCTAAGTCTAAGCCATTCATCACTAAAATTCATCCTCTCTCTCTCTCTCTCTCTCACCATGCAAAACATGGAAACGGAATCCCTCTTGCCAAGGTCAAGTTCCGGCGGCCTAAAGGCGAATTGGCGGCTGATGCGTTACCGGCGACTCGGTGGGAGTGTCCCAGCCGGGAAAGCGAAGAAGAAGATGTCGAAGATGATTCGGTTGAAAGGATCGAGGAAGTATTGGAGGATCAAGGCGATCCCAAAGCTGAGTTTGGTGGTTAAGTCGCCATTGAAGCTATTGAATAAGCTAAAGAATGCTTATATTGACTTTATGCTGAAGTTGTCTGGGAAAGTAGGAGGAAGCTTGAGTATTAATGGTGTTGGTGATAATGCTTTTGGACAAAAGAGGATTCCAAAAGCTCGTCAAGTCACACAAAAATTTTCCATGAATGAGTTTGAAGCTAGGCTCATCTATGAGATTTCCAAGGTCTTGGTTGCTTCTCGTGAATTAAACGCTATGTAATATATATAATCTTCTTCTTCTACTACTTTCTTATTTGTGCCTTTTGTTCTGTTCATTTGTTCATATATATTTTTTTTTTCTTGGAACAACGTTGGCTGCCAGAGGTTAGACATATATCCCTCAGAAAAGGTTCAGGGATTACCAATAACTGTTTCTACTTTTCGTTAATTCTGAGGAAAAAAAAAAAACTGATGTGTTTATCCCAAAAAGGTGTGAAATTGTATTGTATATAGCTATTCTCTTTTGAGGGGGTAATCTAAGACGTGTAAGCAGCTGTTATATATAGAAAGAATCAATAACTTGTGAAGAACAAAGGGAGAATTACAATCAAGTCCCATAGAAGAGAAACAATTACTAAAAGGTCCTAATAACAACCTGAACAGCCTATAATGATAAGTCCTATAGAAAAAATAACAACATCTGAGATTTGTTTTTCAATTGTTTTCGTTGCTTGGGATCTTATTGTAATTCTCCCAAGAACAAATCCAACTTTTAAAGCAATAGGTATGATGCAACATATGTTAATGAAATGTAATATTGAAGGAGTCATGCGAATTAATAGTCTTGTTTTTAAAAATTAATCATCGCAACATGAAGTGCAATCAATTTGTTTTCATAACACAATATAATGGAATCTGCAATCGTCATGTTGATACAACAAAGATAAATTCTTCTACTAGCTCTTCTAATTAAAATAATAATCGAAGGAAGTATTATAACTTTATTTTAACACAATTTATTACTCTATGAATAACATGCTAATCTTCTCCAAGAACTTACATCGATAAGAAGGTTTGGCACCTCAATATCAACTTTGGGACTATAGCATGTTCTATGGGTTAAGCTATTCATCCATTAAAGTGGTATGTAAGTTGAGTTTCGAAAGTCGTGAGATAGTTCGGTCCATTTTCGATATAGGTGTTAGAACATTGAGAGGACATTTTCACGAGAGAACCGGAAAAATCTCATTCACATATACTTGATCTTTTAACTATTTCTGTTTCAAGTGTGAGGTTGTGAGCCTATTAAAAAATAAAATAAAGCACAAATTCATGATGATATATTTAATTTGTTGAATAGTTGAATTTTATCTTTTTGTCATAATTTATCATTAGACAAACAATCAGCTGGCTATCATCACACGGTTAGACTTGCACCAACCAAGTCAAAACTACATACCTCATACGTTTGGGCTTTCTGTATTGAATGTCTCAAGCCATTCAGTCTATGCAGGTCATTTTCTCTTTTTGTCAATGTCTTACATATGATCCAATTCCATTCGATCTGGGACTTTGTCTTAACTCCCATTAAAAACTTGTGTCACAAGTACAATATCAACTTTTGTATATACTAATAAGTTAGGTCATTTAATTATTATAATTTTTTAATATGTGTGAACAATATTTCAAAATAATATTTTTGGAACGGAAGGAGTAGTAATAGGACAAAATTAAAAATAGTGGGTAGGTACAGGATTTGATTGAGGCACGTAAGCCACCTTTATATATATATATATAATATTAATGAAATTATTATAATGGTCCATCATTGCGAAGGTCTTAACAAAGACATATTCTGACAATTCAAATACGGCTCATGATCTTACGAATGCAAATCCCACGCATAAATAAGAAAGAATTAGGTCACTAATCAACAGCTTTGCCTTTAAACCAATATAATATAATCCTCAATATAATGAACTTTCCACATAATAAAAAACAAAAAATCATATTAATTTTCCTGTTTCATTTCATATCCTCTTTCTTATTCCAATTTTTTGGGCAGGCAAATGTATCCTCATATTGAGAGCTGTTTGAGATACTATCGGGTAATAAATATGAGAATCAACTTTT
Organism: Neltuma alba; assembly: GCF_004799145.2. Lineage (NCBI taxonomy): Eukaryota > Viridiplantae > Streptophyta > Magnoliopsida > Fabales > Fabaceae > Neltuma > Neltuma alba. The sequence goes on from NW_021632927.1 coordinate 22,069, forward strand.
TCTCCTTTACCCTTTCCCTCCTCTACCTACTTCATTACTATTGGATCAAATTTTAATGGTCCAAATTTAATACTTTATAAAAATATTATTATTTTTGGCCAAAAAATATTGGTAGAATTGATATGAAGTTTCAAGTAGTAAGGAATATAACTATTAAAAAATCGTAGTGACAACAGAGCAGGTAATTATTTTCTTTCATTATCATTAGGATTTACTAGTAATTATTTTCTTTCCTTGAAATTGCATTGTAATTCTCACAAAATTATTCTAATTTTACTTAAAAAAACATCAATAAATTTAAATTATTAAAATATAATCTGAAAAATTTACAACTTTAATGAAGAAAATAGGAAAAAAAATCTACTTTATAATAATAATTCACAGTTGTGATTCTTGGGAACAACTCATATCATATTTTAGCCGTTCAAGTTTATTTATGTATTTTTTAAGTAAATAATAATAATCTTATAGACTGTTAATATTAATTCGTCGTGTTGTGAGAGATTAGTTCTTTTTATTAGATCAACCCATTGGTTTTTTTATTCCTCTGCCCAGCAGCATACATAAATGAGCCCATATTAACACTCAGGAGGGAAAAGCATCGGAGCGAAGATAGCAAGGCCCATATCCCTCACAAACTAGTGGGGCATTTTATTGGTTATCTAATACACCAAACATAAGGCCATGATAAAGTAACCAAATCACATTTTAGTTTCAAAGTTTGTATTAAGTCCAATCAATCAGTAAAATTGACTTTGATCTTAGAATTATTTTCAATTTGCGAATCACCTTATAACCTAATGACATAAGAGCTTTTTGTAAGTGGAAAGTCACTGGTTTGATTTTACTTGTAATCTTAGATCATTATTCATTAGTGCCTACTCTTTTAATTTTAAAAAAAAGAAGAATTATTGTCAATCTTACATAAAGTTTAATTTTATTATGATGAAAATATTTTGCGTGAAAATCTAGGATTATGTGGCTCACATCATAAAGATGCACTTCCTGATAAACTACTGCTAATATGGGTTTAGCTTCTCTTCTCTGCCCCACTAACATGGCTAACGTAAAAGAATAAAAAATGATAAGAAAACTTGGAGCCGACAAGAAACCACGGTCTTGTGGCCTTAAAAAATGCAAAACCATGAGCATGTTTGTCTCTAGTAGTGTTCAAACTCGAGTCTGGTGATTCGATTGGTGAATCGATAAATTAATTTTTTATTAGTTCGGTTAAGAGTTTTTGGTGTTGGATCTTCTAATTTTTTTTCCTTACTGTGCCTAAATTAACGTTATTTTGAGTTAAAAAGGACAAGAAAAAACAATAACCTGTCAAATTAGTGTTTTAATAACTTTGTTATGTTGGATCTTGTATAGGTCATACATGAATGTCATGTTAACATATTAATTAATTTTTTTAAATAGTATTCTTTCTAGGATCAATTATAGTACTCCTCCAGTCCTTAATATAAGATCCATTTAATTAATTTGATTAGATTAAGGAAGTTAGGTAAGTTAGTTAATTATAAGAAAAGTGACACATTTTTCCTAAAACACCACAATCATCTTTCTTAATACCTCATCTCCTTCTTCTACTTGATTATAGTTGAGGGAGTATCCATAGGGGTAATTTAGAGAAAATTGATAAATATAAAAAATGGGTCTTATATTTAGGACCAAAACTAACATAAGAATTAGGTCCAAGGACCGGAGGAGTATTATTTAAATGTTGGTCATGATAGCACAAAGAAAAAACCATTAAATCAATGATGCTTGAAGCACCGTCTCAGCGTATGACAGATTTGATTTCCATTGGCCTCATTTTGACATCTGCTTATGTTATTGCGCAAAACTACTGAAAAAAGAAAAAGGGAAAAAGCAATAGTTAAATTTAATAAAAGGAGTTAATTTTTCATAGCATATAAAAATTAATTTTATTCTGAGATATGTTCACATTTAGTACCTAATAATAATTTGAATATGATTATCTTTAATAGAAGAATACATATATTTAAGAGAAAAAAAAATACCCACATATGACAGCAACTAATGATCCAGAATCGAATTTTAATTTTCTTTAAATAAATTAGAGGAATCTTTTTAATATTCTTGAGTCAAACTTTCTACAGTTAATTTGAGGGAAAAAAAGGGGCACGACCTAAAAAAGTCCAATGAAATGACACGAATTCGAATCTGGTTGCTTTTTACTTGGCCATTGTGAGCAATTAGACATTACAACATAAAGTTTGACTCGTTTTACGCGCCCAACATGAAGCATATGTTCGGTTCGGTGACTTTTTCTCATTCTGTCTTTTGAATGTATTTTATAATTATTTCTCTGTCCGTGCATAAATTAACATTAATATAAAATAGGAAAAATTAATCTTTTAGTCCCTATAGTTTTCACTCATTTATAACTCAGTTCCTATACTTTGACTCGGTACAACTCAGTCCTTCTTGTTTTGACTCGGCTGTAACTCAGTCCTTAAAGTCTGACTCGCTGCAACTCGATCCATATAGTTTTAACTATTTTATAATTTAGTCCCTCCTTTTATTATATATATAATTTTATTTTTCAAAAACACAAGGACTAAATTATAGAGCAAATTATAATGATAGGTTTCAGGATAGTAAATAATAACTTCTTATTTATTATTGAGATTTAATAATAATTATTTTTTTAAAAACTTTGTTGTAATCTTCCCTGTAAAATGTAAACAGTGCAAGATGTTTGCGAGCTCCAAAGGGCTCACCTTAGAGGTTGGGTTCTTTCCACCCAGTAAAACTTGATCCCTTTCTTGAGTTCTTTTTAAATATAAAGTTGTCAATATAATAAATACGTGATTTTTTATTGAATGATTAAAAAAAAAAGGTTTTTCTCTTAGATTGGAAGGAAAATGTTCGGTGATTTTCTGTTTTATTATTAGGGAAAACTAATTTGGTCAATTTTAAATCAAGTCCTTAAGCTTTTTTTTCTTTTTATTAGGTCCTTTAATTTTTTACTTTTAGATCTATTGGTTCTTGCTGTTAAATAAAGCAAACACCGTTAAAAATTGCCGTTACACCTTCAACGTCCTGCGATCTCATCATTGCTTCCCAGTTCTTCTACGATATCACGTCTCATTGAAAAGCAAGAAGGCTCACTACTCTAACGATGAAACAAGTTTGTTTATCAAACCCACGTGAAAAAGAGACAACACAATGAATCAGTAGAGGAAGACGAGAGAGATTGACTTTCATGGCCTCCAAGGAGCTCGACGGTGAGAACAAAATGAGCATGAACAGAGCCAGTCCAAGAGCCATCATGTCCCAAATCCATTTGAGAAACTAGAGTTTGAATCAAACGGATGATATTGTTGAAGATGATGATGAGTCTAGTAGTGAAAGTCATGACTAGTCTGATGTGGTCTTATCAAACTCTCCATGCTTTCTGATTCTGCAAAGGAAAGTGGAGGAGAGAACGAAGCTGAAGAGGCCCAACTTGGAAGTGGCGGCAAGGATATGGATGCTAGAGATACGAGTTAGGAGGAGCAATGAATGAATGGATTGCTTGCTTGGCTTTTGATGCTCCTTTGGTTTTGAGCAGCAACAGTGAGTTCAAGAACAGCAGAGCAGAAAGATGTAACAGTGTTTGCTTTATTTAACGGCAAGGACTAATAAATTTAATGATAAAAAGTTAAAGGACCTATTAAAAAGACAAAAAAACTTAAGGACCTGATTCAAAATTGAGAGAAACTATAAGGACCTCCAAATTAATTTTCCCTTATTATTATTTTTTCATTTTTTAAGGAAAAAAATTTGTCCCCTTGAGAGAAGAAGGAAAAAATTTGGCGATTTTATTTTTAGGTTTCTAAGAAATTATTATAAAATTTACACAAAAATATAATTAATGATATCTGTCAATACCTCCTTAAAATTTCATTATAAATTTCGTTTTTCTCGTGCAATTGAAAATTGAACTTACAACTTCTTTCTTAAGTTAAGATTTAGGAAGATGGTGGATGCCAAACGATTTTAAATTTAACTAATTTTTTAATTTTTTCTTCGATATATCAAAATATGTTACATAAGCCGCATAACAGATTGCCCCACTTAAGCCTCAAAATTACATGAATTCTCAGGGTCCAAAAAAAGCAAATTACATGAATGGTCCAAGCGCTTGGCCTAGCTGGCTTACTATATAGAAGGGCAGCCGGGCACTTCTTTATGAAAATATCTAGGGTTTTAGCTGTAATCAGCCGGAACTCGCAAAGATTCAAAAGGTGTAGAACAGGGAATGGGAGATGGGAACTGCTAGAAGTTGTAGGAATGGGCCGTTTGGGAAGAAATAAAAAGTGAGTTAGATAAATTTTGCTATTCCGATTTCTTCCCAATGCCGCCCATTCCGATGATTTCTGGTGGCTCCTCCCTTTCCCTCCGCTTCTATGTCTCTCCGATTATAATCCGACACTATCCCGATTGAGCGGTAACAGTAATTTCCTTCATTAGTTTTGAGTACTTTTCCTCTCTTAGTTCGATACCAGATCTGTGATTATCCTCTACTTGATTTTGTTTTTTTTCCGAAAATAGTTCTTTAACCAGGAACTAATCGGCTTTATTCCGTCCGATCTATTAGATATGAAGATATCTCAGTTTCCTTTGTTCTGTTTGGTTGCCCAGAGATTGAATTTCTAATCAAGTCTAACAGTCGTCTCTGTTTCAGTTTTCTTTAATTCGAGCTGATCGATGCTGGTTTTCATTTGGCTTATTTCCAGATTTGTGCTGTAATAGTGTTTACATAATTCTGCTTGCGCTCTGAGAATAGGGTATAGATTTTAGTTCCGGTGAGCATGATTCTTGTATTAAAATTAAAAAAATAAATAAATTAATAAGATATGATCATCCGGTTCGAATTAGAACTCTCTAGAGAGTAGTCGAGAGATCAGGAAGGTGAACGCTTCTCATTGCTTGCTGATGGATCTGGGGATCTTGATTCAGAGCATGGGCTTACGGGAGGTTACTGTACATATCTTTATCAGTTTTCAATTTTTCAAGAAATTTTCTTGTTCACTTGCTTCGGGCCAGAAATAGAAAACAAGGGGGAAATATCTTCTGGACGTCACTCATTGGCCTTTGCAAAAGATAAAATAATTTATAATTCATTATTGTTACTTTTTTAAATTGAACTTCTATCTAAAATTTATAAAGAAAAATCATAAAAATATAAAAGATAATTACCCCCGAAATGGAGAACCTGACGGATGACAGCGTGTGATCTGCCACAATTTCCATTTTTGTTCATTTAGAAAGATTTTGAACAATTTTCGTAACAGTGCTTCGGCCCGCTGCCCCAAAAGATTTTTCTGCCCGTTGCTTGACCCAAAACAAATACCTTTGGATTTGCATTGCATTGCACTGAAAAGGACGAGGTCGGCCCGACCCTGGAGGCCCGTGCCTCAGAAATCCATCATTTTGAAAGGCCCGGTTCTTGAACTAGTAAGCTCAGAGTCGCTTTGTTTTGTTTAACTAAAAAAATACAATTTCATTATTTTTCAAATGTTAAAAAATAAAAAAAAACAATAAAATTACTAATAAAAAAATATTAATATTAATAAAATTAAGTTATCGATATAAATATCTTTATCAATTATCAATTCAGCATGTGTAAATAGAAATCTAGAACTGGTATATAATGCAAAGCTAAATGTTTGAAGAGAAAAATAATAGAAAAATTCTTTTAAAAAAACGTTTAAATAATTTAAATTTTTATTAAGAGTTAATATAAATTTTAGTCATTTAATCTAATAAAAATTTAGACTATTTTGTTTTTTGAGGAACCAAAATTTATGGTTTAAAACTTGAGGGATTAAAAACCAAAATAAAAACAAATTTAAGGAACCAAAAATTATATTAATCTTTTTATTTGAGTCATTAAATTTGTCAAACTTCTAATCAATTCACATGACTAAAAGAGAGATTTTAAAATTTTTAGAAATCAAAAGAGAATTATTTTAAATTAACATGTTTCATTTTACGGTTAACACATTTTAATTATAAACTAACAACTTTCTATCTCCACAACAAGTTTGTGTTAGTATTTAAATAAAACTTTATCATAATACAACCTTAAAAATTAATAAGTTTAATTACATAATTAACAAATTTCAGTTTTAAACAAACACTTTTATGTATATCTCCAAAACCTAGTTACAATAAATTTTTCAATAAAACTTGATCACAAGACAATTTTAAAAAAATTAACCTGCTTTATTTTACAGTTAACATGCTTTAATATTAAATTCACAATTTTTTGTTTCCATAACACACTTGCAATAAAGTCTTTGAATAAAATTTTATCACAATACAATCTTGAAACTTAACATGTTCCATTTCACAAGTAAACATATTTCAATTCTAAATTAACAACTTTTTGTTTCTATAACACATTTGTAACAAGTCTTTGAATAAATCTTAATTACAATATAACCTAAAAAATTAATATGTTCTATCTCACAGCTAACATGTTTTAATTCTAAATTAACAATTTTTTGTCAGGATAAAACTATCTAGATTAAGGGAGGAAGATTTAACAAAAAAACTAACTCATCATTGCCTCATTGATCCATTTTCTGGTTTTGTAATGGTAGATGCTAAGTTTTTTTGGTTCAGAACTTTCACGTAACACAAAAATGATAGAAAATCTTCATCTCTCTCAGTTTCTAATGAAAGGGACATTAAAATCATTTTATAAAATTTTAAAAGATCTCTTTAGATCATGGGACTTTATTAAAACTTTGATATATTCAATAACCCAAATAAGAATTTGAGTTGTTTGCGTAGAGATTTTCCCAAACAAAATCACCAAATGCCTTGGATTGAAGCTTGAGAAGTACACTTATTAGGATGACTTTAATTTTAATGCTCCCCACCCAATGGAGATTAATTTCAAGTATAAAATGACTTAAAAATATTCTGAGCTATTAAAAAAAAAAATGTCTTACATGAAATAAAGTAGGTACTTGTCTTGTCATATTTTCCCCCCTAAACTCACAAGATTTAGAACTCAAACCTTAGCATGATTCGTTTTTACTTGGCTTGATTGCTACTATATTCAATTAAACTATTTTGATTGTTTCTTGTTAGCATTTTTTTCGTTTTTCTTCATAACAACAAATAAGAAGGCTCTTCCGTTAATTTTATTTGTTTTTCTCTTTTAATTTCAAATTAAGATTAGGCAACTTCTTGCTACTTGAGCTAGACCTTATGACGCGATGATATCATTGCTGTTGCTTGTAATTTGATCTACTATATTAAAAATGGGTTTTATATACTTGTTCTCGTTGCTTATAGTTGATTCAATTTTAGTTTTGATTCCTGTATTTTCAATTCGTTAGTTTTAGTTCTTATAGTTTCATAAAAACTTGATCCAAGTTTGCATATAGGGACCAAAACTGAATCTTGTTAAGGTATAAGAACCATTCGTTAAACTCAAATAAAAAAAATTATGAAACTATAAGAATCAAATCCAACCATTTGAAACTATAGAAATTAAAACCAAAATTTTATCAAATTATAAAGGGTTAAGGGTAAAAAAATACACATAAAAATATACCAAAAGTTTACCCAATGCCATAAACTTTCTTTGGATTCAAATACACCAACCTAAGTTTTAAAAGAGCTCAATAATACAGGCGCCATTAAGATAAACAAACATCTGTTTTTTTTTTTTACTGTGAGACGCACAGTTTTTTAATAAAAGTACCAAAATACCCTCAATTTCATGGGTAGATTTGAATCCAAAGAAAATTTATGGTATTGGGTGAACTTGTGGTATGTTTTTATAGGTATTTTTGACCCTTAATCTTATATAAAATAAAATATAAACCCAATGTAGCATAAAATAGTACAAGGTATACAATCTATATAAAGCAATATATTGTAAGCCTAACCATTTTAGCACAAGTAACAGACTCATCACAAAGATGATTTACTACATAAAAGCTTTCAGGTGTGTTTGGATTGGCAGAGGCAAAAATGACTTTTATCTCATTTGACTTTTGACTTTTGTCAATATAAGATAATATAAAAGTCAGTTAGTTTAATGTGATTTATGTTTGGATTAACTTTTATAAAAATTAGTTTGATAAATTGAAACTTGTTTGGATGGATAATGAAAAAAGTAAATTTAGATGTAAAATGACTAAAAAAGGTATGAGTTTTAAAATGACTTATAAATTAATATGTAATATAATAATGACACATATAACTGTTTTAGAGAGATCTTATGGCATATAATATAATTAAATAATTTATTTAGCTTTCTTAATCTATTCATATTAGTCTATTGAGGTCTTATATTAAAAGAGCAAAATTAGTATATCATACGTATACAATTTGATAATAATAGATTAAAATAATTAAATCTTATTAGTTAAGTTTTTTTTTTCCTTAAAAAAAAATCAAATTATTGAGTCAAGATAAAACCTACTTAAATACCCTTATCTTTCTTCTCATTATCATCTTTTTCTCTCTCCACGTTCTTGATGCCAAAAAGCTCCTAAAAATTACTTCTCCATTGAAGGAGTTTTTCCCCCAAAAGTTAATTTGAGAAACCTAATCCAAACAAATCATCAAACTCAAATTTTCCTACACTGCACATTTAGCTCTTCTCCTCAATTCACGTTGAGAGTCCCAACATCAATCCAAACATGCTCTTCATCACGGAAACTTCTTGGTGAGTTTCCATCTTATCGATAAAATGGATGCTAAAGCTAAATTGTTCCACAATAATCAGCCGTGATTCTTCAAAACGAAGCTCATGGCAGAGACAAAGGCTGGTTACATAAATATATATATATTTTTAAATCAATATATCCTTTCTTATAGCCTGTTTGGTATAGCTTATAATTAGCGGCTTTTCAATCATGATTCATAAAATACGAGATAAGTATGTGAGAGGAATTTTGTCTCCACTTACATAAAACATACTTATAAATGCTTTTAAACATGATTCCAAATATGCCCTAAAAATGCAGTTCTCATTATTCCTTGAGGTTTAGGCAAATGGATAGTGTTCATCCAATTTCCTTAGATAAAAAGCTTTTTTAAAGGGCCTTTAGGCTCCAATTAACTATTTTACATAAATTAATTTAGTTAGTTAAAATTAGTTATTTATTGTAAAATATACTTCTCTGGTCCTTAATATAAGACCCATTTAGCTAATTTGATTAGATTAAAGAAGTTAGGTAAATTAGTTAATTATAAGAAAAGTGACACATTTTTCTTAAAACACCATAATCATCTTTTTTAATGCCTATCTCCCTCTTCTACTTGATTATGGTTGAGGGAGTATCCATAGGGGTAATTTAGAGAAAATTGATAAATATGAAAAATAAGTCTTATATTTATGACCAAAACAAACTTAAGAATTGGGTCTTATATTAAGGACTGGAGGAGTAAATTAGATATTTAGAGTTTCATAAATTTTTTGGTTTTAAAAAAAGAGTTAAATGGCATTTTTGCCCTGAAGGTTTTTGCAAAGGAGCTATAAATATTCAGAAGTTTGTTTAAGAGCAATGTTGCCTCGGAAGTAGTAAAATCATAGTAATGTCGCCCAAATTTAACAATCCTAACAGTCAAGTTTGACTCACTTCTATTGAGCTAACTCTGCCACGTAGGATACTATGACACATATTATTCTAAATACTTTGCCACATCATCATCATCATCATCATCATCTTCTTCTTCTTTCTTGAAACACCGCCAAGGTCGTCATTATCGTTGCCGAACTTAGCAATTCCCCATATCCAGTCTATGAACTTCCTTAAAGGTGTGCTCAGACAACCAAGAGTTTGTTAATGAAGTATAGTACCCAGATCAAAAACTCTAGTCCATCAAGTTCTAAGCATTCTTCCCTTCTCCCTCTGAATCTTTGAATCATCTTTGCAAAAGAAGCAAAAATTGTTGATCTGGGAAGAAAGATGATAGTTCAAGCCGTCTCGCCTGAAGCGTCTAAGTGTGGTAATAAACTTATTCAATAAAAAGTTGAATGGATCAGGTAGAGCAAAACAGGGAAAAATAAGAGAAAGCTATTAAAACTATTAAATAGTTGGCAATGGAAAATGACGCACATTAAATTCATAATCATCTCCATGGTCGATGAATCTTTTTTTTTTCCCTTTATTTATTTATTTATTTTGGGTTTGGTAAAGGTGATGATGATGATTTTGATTTGCTTCATCTCTTAGAATCAACACAATCCTGTCACTTAGTGAGACAAAATCCCCAAAAGTGGCAAGTAATAAACCCAGAGCAAGAATGAACCAGTAGTATCATAGCAAGTTCCCTTTCCATTGAGATTGAATCACCGAGGTCAGACCCAATCAAAGTGAGTGATAAACCCAGAGCCACGCAAATCTAGCATCGTTTCATAGATGCGGCGCAGGAGGAGATGAATTTTTTTGCCATGGAATCTAAACCCCTCTTGATTTCCTAACTCTCCTCCCTTCTTTGATTTTGTCTTCTTCTACTTCTCTTTGTGATTCTATCTTTATTAAACCCCAGGTCACCGGAGTTGATGGTCCGAGTGAGGTAGAGGCAGTTTCTGATGGAGATGGAGGAACTAAGGTAGACAGGACGACACTGTACATCTTGAGACGAGTGAGGGGTTTTGTATGATGAGAGCTGGCAATGAGATGGTTTATGGAGTGCCATGTCACCTTTTAATGTTGCACTTTAGAGTCAAACTTTTTCACTTAACGTTAATGTTAGGGTTCTATCTGAGTGGGTTGACATTGCTATGATTTTACTACTTCCGGGGCGACATTGCTCCAAAATAAAAACTTTTAGATACCTATGGCTCTTTCGTGAAAACTTTTGAGACAAAAATGACCTTTAATCCTTAAAAAAATAATGGTGAGTTTAAATGGTTGGTCCATTTATTTTTCAACGCTACAGAACTGACGCATTTAAATCCAACTTACCTCTAAAGACCCTAAATATAAGCCTGGTCCTCAACTAAAATGTGCTCAGCCTATTTTCTTAGTTTTATTTGTATCCTCCCATATTAGTTAAGTTCAATAATTAGTTAAGTTATTTCTTTATAAAAATGAATACTAGTTTCTTAAAAATATTTTTGGGTTAATACCATCTTTAATTCTTGAAAATTGATCTCATTTTGGTTTTAGTTTATGAAATTTGATTTTATTTTAGTTTTAATCCTTGAAGTTTGAAAAAAGTGGTTTGGTTCCACAAATTTAACATCATTTTGGTTTTGATACTTATTTTAGGGACTAAAACTTTTAAACCAGATTAAAATGAAGTTAAATTTCAGGAACCAAACCACAAGTCTAAAATTTTAAGGACTAAAATCAAAATGAAGTCAAATTTCAAGGACTAAAAATGATATTAACCCAATATTCTTTTAATAATTTGTGTGGGAAATTATTTTTTATGAAATTTGTTTTACTATGTATAATTATCTAGAAAATTGATGTCTTATATTTATGATTAAAATAGATTCTTCTACTAATTTTTGCGTTTAGGACCGGAGAAAGGTAGCAACATCTTATGCACTGTTTTGATAATGCTATTATCTTTTTGGTACAACTCAGAATATCCTCAAGTTACTTTGGACTTGAGACTAATTTCAGTCGGGCTAGAAGCATTAAGGTTAAAATCCTCCTAACAAGTATGTGTTAGTGGCAGTCTCACCCAAGAGGGGGGTGAATTGGGTGAGTTATAAAAATTTACGAAATTAAAACAAAGAATTATCGGAAACAGAGAGTGTGAGTTTAGAATGATTTCACCGTAGAGAGGAAGACGCCAGATTTATACTGGTTCGGTTTCAACCACTTGACCTATGTCCAGTCCTCAAAACACCTCTGAGTATTTCACTATGTTCCAAGATTGATCGGGCTCTTGGCGCTTCAGTACAGTAATTAAAACTCTCAATCACTCCCCCTTACTTCCCGTAAGGTTACAGACCCACTCAAGAGTCCACACCCTTAAGTATCACACAAACGTGATTAATGAGTAGTAAATAAACTCTCTTACAGAGTGAATAAATGATAATCACTGACGCTCGGTGTTATGGAAGAACAGAGTATTGAATGCAACAGTAAAAATCAACAGAGGGTAGCTTGCGTATTCAATCTGTTCATTTAATGCTTCTTCACACCTTTTATAGTTGAGGTCATTTAGTAACCGTTAGACGGAAGAGCTTCTAGCCGTTGTGAGTCTGGTTGCGTGTTTTTCCAGTTGCAACGGTTTCCGCCATTAATGCTTCTGACAAGGTAGGTTACAGGCTACTTGGACAATCGTTGGAGTGCCGTTGGGATTTTCTTCGTAATCTGCAAAAATACATTAATTCAATAAGTTATTCTTTGTAGAATAAGATCAAGAGTAGATCCGAACAACTGATAAACGAATATTCATAGTTTATGGTTAGAATCAATCAGTTGTTAGATGCACTGGGTAGTAACTGAACGTGCTTGATCGAAGTGATGTTCGATTATTACTTGATCGATCAGGTTATCGATTATTCTGAGTGAAAACTTTTGAACCAGAGAACTAAGATTATCGATCAAGTGATGGATCAACGGTTTATTGATCAGGTGATCGATAAAAGGAAATAGTGATATTATACTATGATGCATAGACAATGAAGATCAAGATTGCTTTTGATTTTGAAACTCCTTAAATAGTGAAACAAGACATTCATGAAGGCTGAGAAAAGCTCGAATGAAATATATGATAAATTTTGAGAAACATCGAGACTTAAGGTTTAAACTGAAATTGCCTCATGATTGAACAAGTGATCGAGTGCTTGTTGATCAATCAGGTTATCGATAAATAGAGTGTTATAGAAGTAACTTTTGAAACACTAATTTTTTGAACACTTTATTGATAAATAGATGTTGGATAACCTTATCAATAAACAATAGGCAAAAGTATATTTTGTGAAAGCACAGGCTATGTAAGTTGATCGAATAGATGATCGATAAAGGGTTGATCGATAATGTTATTGATAAAGAGGTCTTTTCTTGTAAAACCAAAGAGCTGATTTATCGATCATGTTATGTGAAAACAAAGTAAACATGAAGTGTGGTTATCGATAATATTATCAATAATCTGATTATCAATCCGGTGATCGAAGAGCCACGATGTAACAAAGATATGTTGATTATCGATCATGTGATCGATAGTTTGCTCATTGATCAAGTGATCGATAAGTCACTGAAATAAATACCTGCACGCAAAGTTATGAGGCAATGTTCGATCATATTATCGATAAATGGCTGATCGATAATGTGATCGATAAATGGCGATAAAAGCAAAATATAGATTGAGTAAAGTGCATTACCATTTATCTATCTTCTCATCGATAATCGGTTTATTGATCATGTGATCGATAAACACCTATTAAATTTGTATCCCGATTATCGATCAAGTGATCGATAATTTATCCCAGATTTTCATATGCAATTAAGAATGATCGATCAAATGATTGATCAACACATTATCTAACACGTTATCGAGCAAAGTTTCTGCTGAGTTTACTTAATTAAACAGAGTTATTATCTATCAGCTTATCGATAAAATCTTGATCGATCAGATGATCGATCAACATGCTGAAACACAAATTACTCACTTTGTTATCATCAAAACCTTAATCCTAAGATTCTCCCCCTTTTTGATGATGACAAAACATAGGTAAGAAATATCAACCAAGTAACATCAGAAATAGTAAAATCAAACCAGTAGATAAATCAAAGTAAGAAATATACTTTACTAAAGGCATGGATTGTCAAAATACATCAGTAAACACATATGTCAAAATACATCAGTAAACACATATAACAGCAAAGAGCTAAACATCAGAAAAAAATTAGAGAAAGAAAAAAAAATAGACTCTAAGCATCAGAATCCTTCTCCCCTTTTTTATCAGCATCAGGTGGGGAAGAGGAAGGAGTAGAATAGGTGGAATGGACAGGGGAATGGGAAGAGGGGGAAGGTGAGAAAATGGAGAGAGTGATAGAATATGAAGAGAGGGAACTGCCTAGGGAATAGTGATCAGGGCCAAAGTAGGAGAGGGAGTGGGAGAGGTAGGTGGTACAGATTGTGAAGTGGAAATAGGAGAAGTGGGTATAGTGGAGGTAGAAGGTCCAGGCTCATGATGAGGAGGAGATGGGGGATGATAGAGTAAGTCCTCAAAGCTAAAAGTAGTACTGGGGGCAGAGAAGTTGTTGCAGAGAGAGGCTACCATCCCTTTGAGTTCTCGAATCTCTCTGTCAACATAGTCAAATCTCTGAGAAACCTCCTTTTCCAAAACCATCATTGCTTGTCTGTGAAGGTCTAGGATTTTGGAAATGCCCTCAAACTTTCTATCTGAGACTTCCCTATATTCTCGAGTAGTGACATAAACTCTCTTCTCAGACTCTTGAAGCTCGGCCTGAAACATCTCCCTGAGAGATCTCTCCATGAATAAGGGTCCAGGGGCATGAGAAGGAGTTGCAGTGGATTCGGCCTCATCCTGAGTCCTAGAGGTGCTGACAGCTGGTTGCTTCCCCTTGTCCTTCTGAGGTACCTTTTGAGATGGTCTGAAAGGTAGAGGAATCCTCATCTTGTGCAGCTGTGTAATCCCAAAGGCAGGAACCTTTGTCTTGGAATCCAGGCTCAAAAGGGCAATGTTATTTGCCTGTAGGATGTATGTGGCCAACTGAGGATAGGGAATCGGTGTAGACTTGGATTTGTTGAGAACAAAATCTTTCATCTCATTATAGATCAAAGCCCCTATATTAATCCTTTCTCCATTGATTATCCGAGCTAAAAGCAAGTAATCATCTTGAGTTAAGTGTGAGAAGCTCCCGGATTTGTTGATCATACTTCGTGAATAGATATAGTGGATTATTCTATAATAACCACACATCTGTTTAGGTGGGAAATTTAGCTCACCGGGGTACTCATCACTTTGCATCAAAATCTTATAAGCCTTAATTTCATTCATATCTCCCCCTCTCACCGAATCTTGAGTTCCCAGCAACTCATTAATCTTATCAGCAGTAAGGTGGAAGGTTCTACCTCTAAGTTTGACCCTTAAATAGTCATTTACTAGATTGTCCTGCTCATCATATTCTTCTACTGACTCCATATTACAGTAGAATCTCTTAATTACTTCAGGACAAAATTCTCCACTAATTATCAGCCAGTTTGAATAGTATTCCAGGGGATCACTCAAGTTCAAATTAATCTGAGTATTTTTCTTTAAACTTTCTATATCCATAGAAACAACAGGGCAAAATCTTCGGTTTGTAAAATCTGCCTTAAACTTAGCCGAATTCACATCCTTATTAAGGTTTCCAACTAGTAATTCAGAGAAATCAGATTGAATACCTTTAGAGGGAATTTTCCGTGCCATCCCTTTACTGGCTCTCTGCTTTTTCTGCCTCGGTTGCTTGGGAATGGGAATTCTCAATGCGGTCTCCACAGCTTTCTAAACTGAGGCTCCGTCATTTGACTCAGTTTCTGATTCCTCAGTGACTACCGATAGCTTGGATTTGGACCGGGGAGATTTTCTTGGAGGAACGGGTTGCTCTTCGGTCCGGCTTTCTCAGATTTTCAGGATACCTCTTTTCTTGGATGATTCTTCCCTCACTTTCGGTCTATACCGCTTTCTAGTGCTCGAGGGAGTAGTGTCGCTCGATTGGACTTGTTTCTCCGTGCCTTCTTCCCTTTCCACATTCGGCTGTTTCACTCGCGCCATTTCAGAGGAACTGACAGATTTCAGAGAGATTAATTGGTTGGAAGTAAGTGTTTCGAGGTTGGTGGTAGTCGAAAAGGTGGTAGAGTTGAATTCGAGTGGGTGGGTGACTGGAAATTTAATGGAATAGTGATTTTTGGACCGTTGCTAGAAACAGGGGAGCGGTTTTGATCAAGTTAGGGTTAGATAATTGACGGGGGTTTTCGAAACTTTTAACGTTATGAAGTTCAAAATTATCGTAAACTAAAGAGTAACCAAACATGATTTTTTTTGGTAATGCAATTTTAATTACCATTGCGATCTTGCAATAGGATTGAACCAAATGGGCTCTTCATTACCAATCCCAAACCCACACTCAATCTCATTCCCAATCTCAATCTATTAATATTCAAGTTTGTGTACCAAACAAGACCTTAGTGCCCGACAAAAATGCTTCAAATATGATTGCCTTCAATTTATGCTTAGCAAAAAGAAAGATACAGTCCAACCCTGTGAGGGGAGAAAATCTTCCCTGTACTCTTTTTCCCTCCAACCAAGCAAAGCAAATGTTTAATGTTTTTGTGCATTGTGCATAGTATAATATCTAGTAACATATATTAAAACTATGATAATCTGTAGTGTCTCTACCTATATATTTCAATTTTTCTAAAGAGATGGAAAATCCTTCTCTTACAAGAACCAAATGGGCCATAATGCCTCTCCCTGATCACTTGGACAACCAAGTCTTGCTCAAGACCAAGTACATGTTGTGGTTAATGTAGAAAATAAACAAAAACCGAAAGCAAGAGTGGATGATTCCCTACGCTCTAATTATGATATAATTAAAACTGGGATAGTAAAGGCTCTTTAGGAAACTCATCGGGCAAGACGACACTCTTATGTTTAGCTTTAAATAATATCAAATTTTCTCCCTAAAATAGTTAATACATGCTGAACCCAAGAAAAAAACATTTCAGCAAAAAAATTCTTCAATAGCCGAACAAAATTTGCTCCCTAAAAAGTTTGTATTATTTAAATGGGTTAATATAATTTTTGGTCCATGAAGTTTGATCTCATTTTGATTTTGGTCCTTCAAGTTTCAAATCATAGATTTTAGTCCCTCAAGGGGCAAAATGGTCTAATTTTTTATTGGATTATAGGAACTAATGTTTTAAATTAAAAAAAATTTGAGAGACCAAAATCTATGGTTTGAAACTTAAAGAACTAAAAATTGTATTAATCCTATTTAAATTGTTTAAATATTTTAAAGGAAAAATTAATCTGAAGATCCTTATAGTTTGGCTTAGTTTTGAATTACATCATTGAGCCTTTTTTTTCTTCTTTTTATTAGGTCCTTTAACTTTTTAATGATATATTTATCAGTCCTTCTGTTAAATAAAATAAACGCCGTTCTGCAGTTAAAGCCTGAAATATTCTTCTTTTTTGCTTTCCCAAGCCATGCTCCCATCAGCATCTTTTCCTTTCCCATTATTCTCCCTGCCTCACCATTCCTTACCATTGGTGTCATCGGCAGGGACAATGTTATTTGAGAAGCTGCTGAACCGCTAAAATCAGAGTGTTAGAATCTTTGGGCGTTACTGCTTGTTGATGGACTCCCCTTTCTTCCATTGTCGTCAAGAATTCCATACCTAAAACAAATAAAATTCTATCAATAAATTACTTTTCATAAACGTAAATATATTGGTAAACTACAAAGCATAGAAGGAAAACAAATAATTGAATATCGTATCAGTGGTGATATCAAAACACTGAATCTCCGGCGTATCTGGTTTTGGTTATGGCGGCAGAGGAATATGGGTTGGGAAGCTTTTGTGAGAGCTGGGTTTAACAAATATTGATATTTGCTAAGTCTTTTTCAAACTAACAACATATTCTATTAAACCAAGAGCATCAAATTCAACGTATAATGGCTTTCTCTGCAAAGCAAAAATTGAAATTGAAACAATCACATTAAACATGCATCCGTCTGCTATGAAAAAGACAAAAAATCAAATCAACACAATCATCTACAACCTGCTAAAAAAACCAAGTCACCTATAAGATGTTACCCACTCACAAGGAACAGTCCATGGACAAGCAAAGACAAAGGGCTTCATTCTTTCCATGAACAAGCAAAAACAAAGGGCTTCATTCTTTTATATAGAGTACTTTATTCTTATGGCGCCTTGGGGAAGGTGTTATGGAGAGGTGGGAAGAGGTGGAAAGGAATGGTGAAGTGAGGAAAATGACGAAGAGGAGAAATGTGTCGAGGAATGAGCAAAAGAGGGATGAGAGAGCATGGTCTGGGTCATGACCGAAAGAGAGAAAAGGAGAAGAATGTTTTAAGCGTTAATTGCAGATTTCTAACAGCCTTTATTTTATTTAACGGAAGGACTAATAAATATAATATTAAAAAGTTAAAGGACTCAAGAAAAAGGGGGAAAAAAAGGGTCAAGGACCTAATTCAAAACTAAGTGAAACTATAAGGACCTCCAAATTAATTTTCCCTATTTTAAATGACTTTATTACAAGCCCAACACAAACAAAGCCTAAAGCAACGTAAAAAAAAAAAAAAAAGAGAACACACTAACCCAATCCATGACAATCAAAGTGTAATTATGTGTGCTACTAGTTTGTGTCTTCTCAATAAGCAACAAGATGACAGTTTTTAAAAATACATTACTAAAAAAAAAGTTTTTTATATTGGTCAGAATGGGCATTTGACATTAGAAAGATGACTGGTATAGAAATGGATGGTGTTAAAATTTTGATCTTTTTACACTAATTAACCAGTGTAGAAAATGTTACTTTTAACATAGGTTTTCATTCTAACTAGTGTAAAAAATAAAACAAAAAATAAAAAAAATGAAAAAGAGCTGTGATTTTATGAGATCTGATAAAATCAATGAAGAGGCTATGATTTAATCAATAGCAAACAATCTAGATCTAATAAAAATACAGATCTCATAATATCACAACAAACAATCTAGCAATCCAATAAATAAAAAAATAGCACAAGAGTAAAAACAATAAGATCAATGAGACCGAAAAAAATTTGGTCAACTTTTTCAGAAATGATATCAATTCACATTAGTTCATACAATAAAAATATATTTGTTACACAAAGTTCAAAATTATTCATTAAATAAAAAAATGAAGAAAGAGTATAAACTTAAAACAAATATAGCGGTGATGAAGACGAGTACAGATCCAGGTAAATATGAGCATCTAGAGGATAACACAATGGGAGCTTGAGATAACATGAATCTGGACATGATGAGCACAAATCTTGACACCATGAGCACAGATCTGGATGGTGTGAGCATGGATCTCTACCTGATGATAGTGGAGAAGTCAATGAACCTGAAGATGATGACATGAATAGAGAAGATGATGTGTTATAAAAGAGATGAGCATGAAGAAGACATCACAACACAAAGAAAAAGAGCATGAAGAAGAGTACTAGCATTGAGGTTACAGGTGAATGAAGTATAGAAAAGAGATTGGGAGAAAACTTAGAGAGATTACAAGAGAATGAAATTTGGTTTAAAAGAGACGGTGGCTAAATGAAGTAGGTTAAACCTTTAGGTTTTAAATCACCTTCTAAAAGCTTGTAAATATTATTTTTTTAAAATATTTAAAAAACTTTTTGCACCGGTTGTAATAAATATTTGATGTAAAAAATATATTTTAGTTTTTACACTGGCTGTATGTTGAACTAGTTTAAAAATCTCTCAATAGTTATAAAGATGCCACCGGCTACATTTTTTACACTGTTGCCACAATAAATGGTGTAGATTAGGCAATGTAAATTTTTAGTAGTGATAGTGTTTATCCTTTTTTTGGATATGTATGTATAGGTGACTTTTCAGGGTTTGCTTATTCAGTCTATTTGTGTATTACTTCAAACCTCACTCTTGTACATGTGTAGATGTTCCAGTGTTTAAGTAGGCTCTTAAACACTTGAAAAGACAGCAGGACTTGTTGTTGTCACACCTCTCTTTATAACCCATTATACGTCAATTGAAACTATTTTAACTTGTTTCGCAACATTTCCGGATGAAAAATTTCAATTTTAAAATTTTAACCTTAATTCTGTTCGTACACTGTCTATCCGAAAATGGGCCAACTTTGAAAATTCATAACCAATTCTAGAAAAATCGAAACAAAGTAGATTTTCACACGAAGCTTGCTAAGAGTTCTATAGAGGAAAAATATTCATTGGACTCAATTTCATCAAGAAAAACACTAGAAAATTCGACAAGGTGCACTGTTCATATGATCAATTGTCTAAGTTTCAGTATTTTTGTCCAACTTTGAAAAGGCATAATTCTTAGCAAAAAACTCCAATTTTTATGGTTTACCACTTGTTTTCAAGCTAAAAATAAGATCTATTTGTTTGTAAAATTTCATGCCTAAATTCCAACAATTGCTTATTATTTCATATGCCACAAATTTGGCACTATTTAGGGAGATTTTATCCCCTAATATCAGTTTCTTTAATTTATCTCCCATTTTTCTTTTTTCTATACTCTTTTAACATTGCACCATTCATAATTTTAGCATGAGGGCATGTCATACAAACATAATTCACATTACATATCATTCATAATTCATTACATTCTCAACATAAAGTTCATTATTACATTTCATAGCATAACATAATAGCATCAATTCCATAATGTTCCTCTATCCCAAAATTATTTCCTTGCCCTTGCCATCAGATGACTCATTCCCTATTGAAAGATAATTTAACATAGGAGGAATGAGATTTTAAAGAAATCTTAGTAGCATATGAATTATAATTGTCATGTAAATCAAGCAAGTTTACATGTGACATGTTATCAAACCTTAAGGCATAATCAAACCACATAAAATCATGCGTAATGCCATGTTAGGAGAGAAACATCAACACTTCCATACTAACACAATTCAATGCATTTCATCAAAGCATAAACCAAGGTTATCCAACCAATCAATATCACTACACAAATTTCTCAATCCAAGCAAATAACAAATCACATTAAACAAGCAAGACAAACAATCAAATTATAATTCAAAGCTACCTTTTTAACACTTGTCCACTAGGTTGCTTCAAGAATAAAGCTTCCTCTTGGTTCCTCCTCACAATGCTATTAAACCAAGCATGAACATAGGCACATTAACCACCAAACAACTTAATTACAACACTTTAACTTCAACTTAACAATTTTCCCCCTTTTTCTTTAATTTTTAACAAAATGATTCCTTTTTTAGAATCAATCATCCCATGGCTCAGTTCTACACAATTTTTCATGAGGAATCCAATGATACAAACAGATTTTTGAAATTCCCATTCCTTCCCCATGAACTTACCTTGGCCAAATAGGGGGTTATAAGTTCCAAAAATTTTATTTTTGATTCCAATGATTTAAAACACTTTTCAACATCATACCCTTGCACAAAAACATGTTTTAAAGCCATTGGAATCATCAAATTAATAAAAAACAATCTCCTGCCCCATGAACAGTGCCAAGCCGAAAATGGAGAACCAAAAACCTAGGTGCAATTTCTTCCAAAAACTCAACCATATACCATTTAATCTTGCTTATTCCACTTTATTATTAAGGTTTCTATCCTTTCCTAAGCATCACCAAATCCAGTGAAATTTTGACAGTATTTTCCTTAATTTTCAATAATTCCTGAAAAACCTCTATTTATGGGAAATTCCGTAATAATTTGCTTTCATCGTAAATTTACCTTTCGGGCCTCAACCGAGTTTTCAAAACTTCTAATTTATACTTTTTCTATTTTTCAGGAAATTTCTAGAATTTTTCTCAAATTTTTTCGTTTTGCCCTTCCTAGACTGATGATTATGAAAATGCCAATCCGGACCTTTTCGGAGTTTCACATCAAAAGTTGTTTCATTTTTCCGTCTAGTTCCTATGTTGACCTTCATCCCAATTTTTAATCATTTATAGCCAGATGAAAATTTTTGGAATGTAATAGTTGTTGATTGATTTCTCCACAAAAATTTTGAGAGAAGTGTACCCCAATGATAGATAATACCATGAGACGATAATGCTTACGGATTTTTTTGGTACTTGTAAAGAATAATATCCCACCCATCAACATTAAGCAAAATCAAGGAATAAGACAAATAAGGCAGGTATCGATTAGTATTCACCAAAGATGTGCCGTTATAGACTAGAACTGAGAAGGATGTAATTTGTTGAACTTCTTGAATAATGGCCAAGAGTGAATCATAATGTCCATGACGTAGGGCTTTATTTCTTGTTCTCTAAATAATATTAAGTAAGCAAATAATTTCACAAACAGTGGAAGAAAAACCATTAGAATAAAGCTAGAGCAGTGTCCTAATTTATTTTACCCCCAGCCATACGCTTATCACTTGGTTGGAAATTCTTTCCCTCTTGCATGATTTTTCTTGTGACAACGTTATATTATTTCCCGTGATTGTTTTCTTAGCTTTAATTCCTTTTCTGTAGGTTTATTATCCTTTTGTAAACTATAACTTTCTTTTAATTAATTTCATTTTGTCTTTGGTTAAAAAAATATAATATATATTTGAAGACTTATGCTATGTAAAGAGTACTCCTTCATCTTTAGAATACATCGCCACTCACACCTACTGACCACCTCTGTGCTCTTTCTATTTGAAAAAATAAAAAATTCTGTTAAAAATAAAATTAAAAAGGAGACGCAAATAAATTAAAAAATTTCGGGCATTACTATCTAATTATATCAAAAGAAGATAGGAACACAAGAGACATAAAACAAGTTCAAAATGTGAAGTGGTTGTCTAATATGTTTAGATAGTCCTCTAACATAGTGAACAATCTTAAAGGAAGAATAAACAAATTGGTTTCGAGACTTATACATAATCCCACAAATAATTTGCAAATTGCAACTTCTTAGCATATGATGTAGATTCATAAAGAGCCGCTTTTTAAAAGGTTACGTGAAAAAGAAAGGAGAGAATTGTTATGAAATCCCAAGTAAAGAATATAATTACTAAAAGGTTTCACTGATAACAAAGTAGCTTGCAATGACAAGTTTCAGGATAGTAAATGACAATTACTCACTTGTTATTAGGATTTACTGACAATTATTTTTTTGCTTGAGATCTCATTATAATTCTCCCAAAAAGAAAGCTTGCATTAAATCAAGACGGATAAAAATATGTTAGATTTAAGGTTTTGATGATAACAAATTAAGAAGTTTTTGGTTTAGTAAGTTGATCAATCAAAGGATAATCGATCACGTGATAGATAAAATGCTTCTGTATATAAAGGTAACTTAACAGTAAAGTTAATCAATAAATTGATAGATAAATTTGATTTTTTGTGTTGATTGATTAGTTTATCGATCAAGGTTAACACTGTTTAGTATACAAGCATGTAGAAAATTATCGACCAATTGATCGATAATTTGATGATTGAACAACTGACAGATAAAGGGACACAATTCTGGTAAACTTTTATCGATCACTTAATCAATCAATGAGTTATCAATAAGAAGATAGATAAATGGTAAAGCTCTTCTATTTAAGTTGTATTCTGTTTCATTTATCATTTATCGATAACTAGCTCTATCATTGCATAATAACTTAATGGATTATCGATATTTTGTTCAGGTGTGTTGACAGATTCTTTAATTGATCACTTGACTGATCAATGGTTTATTGATCAAATGATCGATTATCACTGTATCACTGCACTTACTTGTTTTAAGCCTTTTTTGGATCACTTGATCGATCATTGAGTTATCGATAAAATGATTGATCATTTAAACTTCTAAAACTTCTGTTTTCACATAACGTGATTGATCAAGTCTTTTTCTTGACCTGTTTAATCTAAGTTCTTCTATGATATTTTATCAATCACTTAATTGATTAAGCTTTAATCGATCATCGAATATCCTGTGACTTATTTGAGAAAATCTGCTTTAAACTTTTTATCGATAAAGTGTTTGATCAATGATGTTCAAAATCTATTTTCCTCATACTTAGCTTTATCAATGACATGATCGATCAAACAGTTTTCGATCACTTGTTCGATCATTGTACAAGTTCATTTCATAACAAACTTTTCACGATGATTTCAAAATATCTCATATTGTTATCTTTAAGCTTTTCTCAGCCTTCCTTTTTCACATGATTCTCTTTGAGAGGATTCAAAGGTATAGATGAATTTAAAAGCTTTATTCTTGAAAAATTTCTTTTTAGGTCAATGCATTCATTTCTCATTGTTTATCGATCACTTATTCGATCATCTGTTAATCCATAAGCTTATCGATAAATGTACATATATGCAACTAAAGTTCTCTCTGTATTTAATCAAAAACTTGATTGATCAACTACTTATTCATCAAGACATCGATCAAGTATGATCAGTTCATATTTAAATTACCTGATGTTTGATTCATTGCCTTCTAATTGGTATATGAATATCAATGATCATTACTTGTTCAGTTACCGTTACAAGTTTCCTTTTGAAAGAGAACTCACTTGTTTCGAGTATTGTTACAGATTACAAAGCAAGCTCAACAGTAATTTAGTAGCCTATAACCGACCATGTCAGAAACATCAATGACGAACTGTCGTTGTAACTGCCAAACACACGCAACTGATTTTTCCAACAGCTAGAAGCTCTCCAGCCTAACGATTAATTAAATGTCTCCAACTATAAAAGAGAGCATTGAATGAAAGTATTGAATAGGCGAACTACCATCTGTTGAAATACTTACTGTTGCATTCAATACTCTGTTTTTCTTTCACCGAGTGTCAGTGTTTATTATTCATTCACTCTCCGAGAGAGTTTGAAATATCTCTTTACTCATTTTTTTGAGAGTAACTCAAGAGTGTAGACTCTTGAGAGGGATTGTAATCTTATAGGTAAGGGGGAGTGATTGAGAAAATCAATTACTGTACTAAGGCGGTAAGAGCTTGTTTAATCTTGGGATCATAGTGGAAATCTTAGAGGTGTTTTGATGACTAGACGTAGGTCAAGTGGTTGAGATTGAACCAGTATAAATCTTGCATCTTCGCTCTGTGATGAAATCCTTCTAGCTCAATCTTCTCTGTTTTATTTACAGCACTGTTTCAATACGTTAAAATTTTTATAACTCACCCAATTCACCCCCCTCTTGGGTAAAACTGCCACTAACATTTGGTATCAGAACAGGTCTCTTTAGTAAAGATTTAACAATCTGAAGAGAGATCCTATGGCAGGTTTCAGAGACAGTGTGCTACGCAAAGGATGTTCAATATCAAAGCCACATGGCTTCAACAGAGAAAACTACACCTTCTGGAAGATGAGGATGAAGATCTTTATCAAAGCTACTGAATATGGATTATGGGACGTAATTAAGCATGACTACTATATTCCAATGAAAATAGTACACGATCAACAAGTTCTTAAGAGTCCTAGCGAGTTCGATAAAGAAGATAAGAGGCTAGTGATGTTAAACGATAAAGCTATCAACATACTAACCTGTGTCTTGAGTCAAAAAGAATATTTTTGAGTTTCCAGTTTGGAAACTGCAAAAGGAAATGTGGGAGGCACTGGAGATTTTCCACGAGGGAACAACCAGTTAAAACAGAGCAGAATCAACACTCTCACCATAGAATTCAAATTGTTCAGAATGAAGGATGGAGAAAGCATTTGAGACAAAGAAGTTAGATTCTTACACCTTATCAATCACCTCACTGCACTTGGCAAGAAGTATAGCTAAGAAGATCAAGTACGAAAAATTTTAAGCGGCCTCACGAAGGAATGGGAGTCGAAAGTAACAACCATTGAGGAAACAAGGGAGAATCAATCGGCTCTGTTGCAGCACTATTTAGAAGCCTAGCATAGTATGAAAGCAAATAGAAATACAAGAAGGAAATGAACAAGAAAAATCTTAAGGGCATCGCTCAATGATGTTTGATTCATTACCTTTCTAATTGGTATATGAATGTCAATGATCATTACTTATTCAGTTACCGTTACAAGTTTCCTTCTGAAAGAGAACTCACTTGTTTTGAGTATTGTTACAGATTACAAAGCAAGTTCAACAGTTATTTAGTTGCCTGTAACCTACCATGTCAGAAACATTAATGACGAACTGCCGAACACACGTAACTGATTTTTTCAACGGCTAGAAGCTCTCCAGCCTAACGGTTAATTAAACGTCTCCAACTATAAAAGGTGTGAAAAGCATTGAATGAAAGTATTGAATACGCGAACTACTGTCTGTTGAAATATTTACTGTTGCATTCAATACTCTGTTTTTCTTTCACCAAGCGTCAGTGTTTATTATTCATTTACTCTGTGAGAGAGTTTGATATATCTCTTTACTCATTTTTCTGAGAGTAACTCAAGAGTGCAGACTCTTGAGAGGGATTGTAACCTTACGGGTAAGGGGGAGTGATTCAGAAAATCAATTACTGTACTGAGACGCCAAGAGCCCGTTTAATCTCAAGATCATAGTGGAAATCTCAGAGGTGTTCTGAGGACTGGATGTAGGATAAGTGGTTGAGACCGAACCAGTATAAAAAAGCATAAAAAAGGGATAAAATAACCCTAAAAATACCTCAATTTCATGCCAACGTGATTCTGGTCAAATGATTGAGATTTGAGCTGAAGTTTGGCAGACTTATAGATCATATTTTTAGTGTCAAAACAAGTGATAATTAATCAAAATTAGAATTTTGTACAGAAAGTTATGCCTATCCAAAGTTAAGCATAAATTCTGAAAAATTAGAAACTTACCATATGAACAGTGCCACTTTGCATTAATTCTGGGATTGATTGAGAAGGGCTTGATACTAGAGAGCATTTTTTCTCTAAAGATCATGTTAAGAGATTTAAATAAAACTTAGAACCATCTTATTTTGATTTGTTTAGAATTAGTTATGATTTTTCAAAATTAGGCCTTGGTTTAGGGTTATATGAATAGTAACTCGAATTTAATAAGTTTTAAATTTTAAATTTTTCTAACCTAAGGCCATAAGAAATGGTTCTATTTGAGATGTAATGTGGTCTAAAAGGAAGGTGTGACATCGAAAAATTCTAGAAAAATAGGAAATGAGGTTTTGAGACCCGCATACTGTTAAAAATGACAAAAATACCCTTGGACCAGATTGATGAAATTCTAGGGTTTTGGCTAATGATAAATATTAGTCAAAATAAAAATATTTAAAATATGATGAGGTCTCAGATAATTGGAGAAAAATGGAAAATAAAACTTGAGGAATCATCATAGGTTTGAAAAATAATTCCTTTCCCAAGAAGCGAAGAAGTTGGCTTTAATAGAATTTAAAGCCGAATTATACACCATCAAGAAAAAGTCAAAATAAACTATCTAGAAGTTGAATTTTGACTTAAGAAAAATTAGAAAAATTTCTCATGATGAATAGGTATTGATAGTACCCAGAGATAGATTCTTAGAGTTACGGATGGGTAAAAAGATTTCGGTGAAGTTTACTTTGAAATAAATATTATTAAATATTTTAATAGAAAGCAAAGGCAAGAATGTTTCTCCCTCCATGTGGACTTATGATGACGAAAGGGTGCTAGAATTTTTTCTAGTGGTATCAGGTAAGTTAGGACTCGAAAAAGTACCTGATATAGTGTACATTGACAAGATAGGTGGAGAAATATTTAATGGAATAATTATACATGAATTTCCTTTATTTTCCTTTCCCATTTTAATGCCAAAATGATGAAAGGGATATGGAAGGAATTATCCAAGTTGTTGGTTAGAAATGTGAGAAAAGAAAAGGGATTGGTAAGAAGCGAATAAGACCGGTAGATTGAAAGCTTTCCAATTCCCTCCTCCTCTTCACTTTAGGTGCCACGTGTAAGGCTTCTTAGTGGTGGAATTAGTTTAATGATGTAAGCAAGGAACATGTGGCAAGATTATGGAACATGATGACTTGATTAAGAGACAGATAGTAAGGCACAAGAATCACATGTTAATAGGTGGCAAACTTGATATAAGTATGGTGATGTAACAGGAGATGACGTCATGAAACACTTGGCAATTCATGGAACTACATGGCCTAGGATTTGTACATTTGACAAAGGATGAAATGGATGGTAAAAGATCAAGCCACACACCCATTGTAATTCCAAGCAACTTCAAAGGCAAAGTATTAAGCAAAAGGCTATAAATACCCCCGCAGTTCTGTCACCCACTACAAAAACCACCAATGCAAAGGGATTTGTAGTGATTCAAATGAATCGTGTTGCATGATACCAACCTGCTACTGTAGTTTGTGACGGTAATAAAACCACTACTAATAACGCGATGAATGAGATCACTTTGATGTAGTTTGTAGCGATCAAAAAACCACTACACATGCATGTGGGCAGGCGAGAAATGAAATTTGAAATTTTGTAGTGATTAATAAAACCGCTACTAAGTGTCGGCAAAAAATTTCGTCTGGCAGGAATCAAAAATTGAATTTGGTGGCAAAATTTATAGTGGTTATATAACCACTGCAAATGGTAAAAATTTCAAAAAAATGACACCACCAGGACGATTTTACGGCGGTTATAAACCGCAGCAAATATGAAAATATTATCTAATTTTATTTTTTATAGTGGTTTTATAACTACTACAAATGTTACATTGAAATTTAAAGAAATGAAATTAATCAAATTTTGAAGATAAAATATAATAAATTAAATATGATTTGCAAACATAATTTTGAAATTAAATGTGTTATCAAATTTTTAATTAAATTTTATTCAAATGTTTGTTATATAAGGAAATTTTACTAATATTTTAAGTATTAAATAAATATTATTAGAAGATATATAATTTTATAATTATAAAAATTAAAAAAATTTTGAAATGTTATTTATGAATATAAGAAATAAATTAGAAGGAGTAGAAAATAAAAATAAATAAATACTACATGAAAAAAAGAAAAAAATTATTAGCAAGTTAAAATTAAATAATATGAGAAAATAAAATTAAATAAACAATTAAAAACACTTACAATATGAAAATGGGAGGAAGAAGATCAGAGGAGAGGAGAGAGGTTTTCAGATAAGGGAAATTCAAGGAGAGGTAGAGGAGGTGTGAAAAATGAGAGGTAAGGTGGTGGTATTTATAAAGGGCCAGTGACATTTGTAGTGGTTTAATTCATTTTGTAGCAGTTTAATTTATTTTGTAGCAGTTTATTTGCATCTTGTAGAGGTTATAAAACCACTACAAATATTAAAATTTTGTAAAATTTTTTTACTAATTTTGAAACAATGGTTTGGAATGAACTGTTGAAAATTTAGTCTCCATTACCTTGCCTAAAAGGAGATATATAGAGTCAAATAATGAGAAATAATTATAACACATATAAATTTAAATTAAAACATATATTCTTAATTAATGCAACAAAAATGAACCAAAGTTATATGTAAAAAAGAAATACCTAACAATTGGTAATTGTCATCTCCCTTGGAGAAGAAATTTTCAAAATTCGTTGGTTGGAAGGGTTTACTATCGTAAATGATGTCATCACCATCATCACCCATGTCACAAAGATCTCGCAACTTGAGGTGAACCACTATACTTCAATCTTTATGTTTCTCGTCCTTGACATAATAAACCTAGTGTGCCTCAGAGACAAGAATGTATGACTCATGATCTTCAAATTCTCCCATATGAATGAGTGTGGAGAAATTAACAGATTAATTAATTAAACATGCAGATATTTAGGAAAATTAAAATCCTATGTTAGGAATAATGCGTGGCTAGAGGGGTTAATAGCAGAATGTTATGCTGGAGATGAGGTCCTAACTTTCTGCTCCAGATACTCTGACGACGTTGAGACAACTTTCAATCGCCCCCCACGTATCGACGATTGTCCACCAGGTCCTTCCAATTTGAGTGACTTCTTCCCCTTTGTTGGTAAACCAGTTGCAGCGTTTGAATACTTCAAACTGACTCATACTAAGAAGTTACAAGCACATAGACATGTCTTGATAAATTGCACTCAAGTTGAACCTTTTCTCCAGTAAGTTGTACATTGATTTTCTTTTTTGTGTTTAAAATTTCTTCATCATTGTGTTCTATAACAA
Source organism: Neltuma alba (assembly GCF_004799145.2). NCBI lineage: Eukaryota > Viridiplantae > Streptophyta > Magnoliopsida > Fabales > Fabaceae > Neltuma > Neltuma alba. The sequence goes on from NW_021632927.1 coordinate 51,856, forward strand.
ATAACACTATAGGGAATTTAGAAGATATGTCAGGCGGTAACTACGGGTTCATTCATAAACATCTGTTGAGGTTGACAAGAGAGTCCACAGAGAATTTCTGAGTTGGTTTACACGTCGAATACGTAATGACAACAATCCCCGCATAGTTGAACTCAAAAGTCTTGTATATGGTCCGTTTGATAATGCTAGGAGGTTTATTACATATAATGTCAATGGGTTGAAGTTCCATACAGTGGCGTGTGATCAGGGTTTGCTCACACAAAATGATTGTCAATAATTGAGATTAAAATGTGGAAAATTGAAAGAGATAATATAACACACATTTCAATAGGGTACATCCATCAATATTGAATTGGGCCAGTAAGTTTTGCTTCTTAAACAAGATGGACTGTAAGATAAACTATGACAGTGAAGAAGGAGAGAGGAAATATCATCTCCAAATCACAAAGTGTCAAAATTATTTTATTCTGTAGTTGATCTAGCTCCTCTAGTATCAAAATCTTCGCACATAACTTTTTGAAAAATGAACATAGCTCCACCAAAATCATAGAGGCATCAGGAGGGAGTGTGTTTCTAAGTGCTAAAGGAAGTAATTGTTACATCAAAACATACGAGTCATGACTCTTCAACCCAGTAACCTTTCACTCTTGCAAATCAATACACCTTGAGATGTTGCTAGAATATCCATATGGGACTTTATTTTCTTTAATGTTGACAGGAAGATATCCTTGTTCTGCTTCATCAATGTGAATTTAGTTGGTTAAAACCTGTCATTATCATCAGGCCAACTATCTGGACGAATTCTAAGGGCCTGTAAATCTTTCCTAGCAGAGAGGTGGTCTTTAGACTTTCCGGGTTCATTGAGTAATGTGTATAGCACATTATCACACACATTCTTTTTGATGTGCATGACATTAAGATTGTGGCGGATCAAATAAAATTTCCAATAAGGAAGGGTGAAGAAGATACTTCTTTTTTGCCACTGCGTTGGCTGACCATCATATGTGCCATGAGAACATCGTTCGCCTCGTTCAACTCTATCAATCTTACTGAATTCGACATCAACACCCTCTTGCTGTTGAAATATATTGATGCCAGATAAAGTAAGAGGAGGATCTCTCTTTTCTTGTTTACCATTAAAGCGATTTTGTAGCAATCTAAATATGTGCTTCGAATCGAGGAACTGCCGGTGATCCATGAACAATACACCATTTGGAGTCAAAGTTACACTCATGACAAGCCAACCCCGTATGTACGTTCCAACCGGATAATGTTCCCAACCCAAGAAAATCACTAATTGTCCACATTAACGCTGTGTAAAGGTTGAAAAGCTTTTTCTCATATGAGTCATAAGTTTCCACACCAGTAGTCCACAGCTTGATCAATTCCTGTAACAATGGTTGTAGGTCGACGTCTATATTATTTGTATGTGCTTTCTTGCTAGGAATGATCATGGACAGCAAAAAAGAGCTTGATTTCATGCACATCCAAGGCGAGAGATTATACAGAATTAACACCACAGGCTATATAGTGTAACCAGTGCTCATGTTATGCCAAAGGGATTAATTAAAACCATCAGTTGCCAATGAAAGTCAGACATTTCTAGGATTGGCAAGAAAATCTGGAAACTCCAAGTTGAACGCTTTCCATGCCTCAGAATCTTATGGTCCCACCTAGATTTTTGTCAACATCATATCACCGCATATGCTCTGCTATTTTTGATGACATAAATATTCTCTACAAGTGCGACTTTGAAGGAAAGTACATAAGAATTGAAATATGAAAATATATAGTAGTTAATTAACAAAATAACTCCAGAAAAATAGTGAAGCAAATATATTACTGAAATAATAAAGCAAATATATTATTACCTTATTAATGATATAATTTCTAAAGAAAAATTAAAGCAATTATATTAGTTTATTAATGACATAATTTGTAAAGAAAATGAAAGCAATTATGATTAGTTTAATAATGATAATTTATAAAAAATTTAAGCAAATATTAAAGCAACTAATATCTTAGAATCTTTGCAGGTTTCTTCTTCTGCTTTTTCCCCTTTTGTGTGGGCTTGTACCTAGATGTCCTGCATCTTATACAAGTCTCTTTGCTGGCATGCTCTTTGTAATATAACATACAATCATTTGGGCAGACATTAATTTTCATGAAGTTCAAGCCAAGCTTGTTAATCATGTTCTTCGCTTCATAAAATGATGATAGAAAATTTGCATGAGTGAATGCGTCTATTAATAATTTCAGGAGCATTGACATTACCTTGTCTGTAATTCCACATAAGCATTTTATATGATATAGCTTTACCATGAATGATAGCTTTGAGTACTTTGTACACCCGTGATATAAAGGCTTATCAGTATTATCTATGAGATCAAAAAAACTTCGAGTAGCTTCGTTTCTTAGGAACTCCGGTTTAGGTCCTTGTACTTCTTCAGTTGATCTGTGTTTGTGAATCCTAAATGCATCATGCACAACATCATTGATAGGGTCAGACTCCTCCGCTTTAACTCCAATTTGGGAAGTTGCAAGAGTTGACTGAGCAATCATATCGTGTTGCTCACCATGGAAAGACCAAAATGTATAATTTTGTGGGAAAGGCTTCAAAATTAAATGGTCTTTAACAGCATCTTGTGGGTGCCACTTATTGAAATTGCATTTAGGACATGGACAAAGAAGCTTACCATTAGTAGTTGCATGCATAAAAGCAAATTATATGAACAAGGTTAATTCGGCCAAACACCACTGGGACGTATGCGGCAACTTGATCCATGACTTATCCATGGAAACACCCTACCTTTAACCCCTCAGAGCATGTATTCGTAAGCGTTATGGTTCAAGTAGATCATGACACAAGCCCGTGGATTTAAAATTTCAACATAATTACTCGGGGTTACTATTTACTGTTTAATTTCTAGATTATGGGTCCAAGTTCAAAAATTCATAACTAATTCCATAAAAATCGTATTGAGGTGTTCTAAAATTCTACAGAAAGCTATTTCAATTCTCTTTAAGGGAAAAATATCCAATTGGACTTATCTTTGCTCAATTCGTACAGTTTAATCAATAAATATTACTGTTCATTTTGTAAAATCTGGAACTTCCAGATTCCGTGCCTCAATCTTTAAACAAAAAATAGTTTCAGGAACCAATTCTATGCTGAACTGTACTAGAATTATACGGAATTTGACACTTCCAATTTTCAGATTTCAAACCCTAACTTTGAAAAATCACCATAAATCGTACACATATCCAAATGAAGTTTTCTACCCATGGATTTAAAGCTTACAGAGTTTAATTTAATCATGCCAAGTTCCAGAATCAGATATAAAGAGTAACTTATTCAAAATAGGTATCAAGTCAGATGCTACAACCATCACATACCTTGATCTTGAAGCATGAATCTTGTTCCTTCTTCTTAGCCTTCACCCTTAAGTTTTTCTCTCTAAATTTTGGTAGAGTTTTTCCTCTACAAATGGTTGCCAAAATTCTCTTTCAAGGTGGGGTATTTATAGCCAAAACTTTGGCTTGAATGGACCAAAATGCCCTTGGTAGCTAATAGAAAGAGTAAGGGCAATCTTGGAACTTTAAGTTGACTTTTACATCATCATTGCATCATCTTCTTGTATCATCCTTACCTCATTCTTCTAGAAGGTGCTAGGTGTAACACCTAATTTTCTAAGCTACTTAAGACACCATGTAAAAACTAGTTTGATCTTAAGGTCTCAATAATAAAGTTCACTAAAAGACTCAGCCTCTTAACCACTACAAATGAACATGAGCAATTTAACCCATAATATAATTTGAGCATAAATATCCAAGCTTGCAGTTTCAAAGTCTAACATAACATAAACTGTGGATAAAACTTGAAATAAAGCGCTAAAATCTAGCCATTCAAGGAATTAACAAAATGATGATTTAACGTTCTAGGATCATGGCAAATAGTAAAGAATCAAATTAATTCAGCATGTACTTGAGAAGTGTAAAAGCTACTAGCTCACTCCTCTGGTACCTTCCCTTGCTCCCTATAAGGATTGTCACCTGGAAAATGTTAAATAATTGGAGTGAGTACAAACGTCTCAGTAACCCAGAGTTTAACCATGCAGATACAACTATTACCCAAACACTTTCATATTAGCTAAGCAAACAGATATTGCAATAGCTTAAATAATCATTAGCAAAATATGTAACTAATTTAATAATATACCATGTTCATATGCAATGGATGCTTCCTCCCTTATTGCTCCATCCAACCTTATTCCGTTGACCGGAACCATAGGCTTATAAACGGTCTGGCCCACACACTGGACTGACTGAAGCTACTCCAGTACTTAGGATGTATCTGGCCAAAGATACAGAGCCCAAGCCTAGACTATGGCTCCCCTCCTTAAAAGAACCAGGAGGTGTCACTGTCCCACGTTCCTTCTCTTCAAACCTGGCCAGGTAAGTATTAAGGAACAGGGCCCTAAAAAGGCCAACCACTTTGCGCTAAGTGCAGGCAAACCACGTGGTCACAATTTGTCACATATATCAATATTATGAACTCCCAAGTCCAACCGCCTATGCATGTCATGAATATATAACAAATCCAGTATATGCAAGCATGCTTGAAAGAAAACAAATTACCATAAATTTTCACGAAAATAACCAAGACGCACTTATGCTTAAAGGAAAATTCAAATAACATAGAAGATAATACAATTTTATTCTTTCATCTTTTTAGTCTTATCTATTTATTTGTACCAATTAAGTTGATAGAGTCAATACAAATTTAATTATGATGGATAAAGATTGCATACACATAGAAAAACCCCAAGTTACCTGGTATCCTCAAGATCACAAGTAGTCAATCAGCAAATCCCAATCAATGAGGCTCTCAATGAGAGTCTACAAAAATCACACACATATCAAACTATTAATTTATACTTTGAACTACAAAGCAATTTATCCTGAATTACTCTAAAGGTATCCTAGAGCGTTAAATTCTTATAAGTAAAACTTTACAAAAATATTATTATTAATTAATACTTTGGCAAATTTTTTTTTTAGCCTTAAAATTTTCCCAAATGACCCAAAACGATTAATTTCAGTTCACATGATTAAGATCATATAATCTATATATATTTATTATTATATGTTTTTTGAAGTTATAACACATAATAATATACACTCAGGCTAGCCATCTGGGAGGTTAAAATGATGTTTATTATATTTATGAGCTGATTGTAAACATCAAATTTGCAAAACCCCAAATCTTTTACAGCTTCTAAATTTATAAATCATAGTTTAAACTCATATCATAATTATATATATATGTATAATATATGTGTGTGTGTGGGTTTAGGAGGAGGGATAATATTAAAATAATTTAATCCAGCGTACTACAATCCTAGAATCAAAACGTGACATTTGAATGCAAAGGGGATAAGAAAAATGCCGTAAGGTAATAGTGTCCAAAGGTAACATTAATATACAAGAATATTTTATTGTGTGTGTTTTAGTGGGACTTATGACATCTGACAAGGAAGGACAAGGTGTACATTAAGGGGAAAAAAGTGACAAACAGAAGTGAAATTAGAGAAGGAATCAAATGGTAACCCATGTAAATATATATAAAGTTACATACAAGGTTCATTCACAGCATAGCGTGATCTGGAGAAAGTTATATATATATAATATATATATATATATAGATGTGTATATATATATCTAAAAGCTAGGATTACAATTGTAGAAAATTGAGAATTCAGAAGATCATTATACCTGAGAGATATATATAGCCACGTAAATTTCAAGAAAAGGAAAGGCAAAAAGAAAGGGAACCAAGTAACACTCTGCGTAATATGATGAAAGGGGAGTTAATGAAAGAGAAGAGAAAAAGAAAAGAAAGACCAGAGGAGGAGGAGAGGTACCTGACGGCAGAAAAACAAAAACTGAAAGAGAGCACCCTATGAAAAACTAGGTTTAGGCTAAATATATATAATCGATATATCTGATTATTTAGAATTTTAGGGAATCATTTAAAACATATATATATATATATAATGTAAATATATCTATAAAAAAATTAAACCGGTATGATACGTATATATATATTTATATTCCTACTAAAACTACTAGATAGTCAAGATAACCAAGTTGTTTGGGATATTTCACTTTTTATTTTATTTTATATATATACTCTTAATAAATTATTGTTATTTTCCTTTTTACTATAGTATGTATATAGTTATATATGTATATTTGTGTTTATTTTATTTTATTTGATTCTCTTTTAAATATCTCCTCTTCTCGGATTTATTATTATTATTATATATATTTTCCATGATCAAAGATTTAATCCAAACTTTCTATAATTAAGTACTTACAAACTCCAAATAAAAGTTGGGATGTTACACTATGTGTCACAAAAGTGGTAGAGGAGAAGGGAGATTAAATCCTAGCTATTGGATCAAAACTTAATCTTTAAGTTTCCTCTGAATTTACTTGGTCCACGTTTCTCCGACTTTCTTTATGGCCTTCCGGAGCTCAGAAAATTCTTCTGTCTACTCCATAAATTCTCTTTAAGTTTAGAGAGTATCTATAAATTTTCTTAGGCCATAACACTCCCTTTAAGTCTTGCATAAAAATTCATTTACTAAAATACCCTTTTATCGGCATAATCATCCTTTTAATTTATTAAAGCCACTCCACTGTTCTTTTGGTTGTGGGACTAATTTTATAAATTAGTAAAACCTTTCAACCATTTAACCTTATTTTTACATACATTTTTGAGGTCTCTTACTATTTCAAATAATTACCTCAAACAATATACTTTTTACCGGCCATAACCTTATAAATTCCATTTAAGCTACCTCAGGGGTATTTTCATCATTTATCTTCATAGAAGAGCCTTAGAATATTTTTTCCCATTTTCTGGGATTTTCTTGAAATTCTCTGTATACTCTTCTATTTTTACCCCTGTTGGTCATAACTTTCTGAATTTTCGGTTTAGTCCCTGCTTGAACTTAACTTCATACAATCCTCTCTTTGAGGTTTCTAACTTAACCCTTGGTTTGTTTCTACTCTCTTTTCTCTTTTTGGGCTCTTAAGACTTTACTGGAGCCTCTAGCATTGATTATACTTGAGCCCTTGAAAACTTTTACTTTGCAGTTTAGTCCCTAAAACTGCTTTGACTTCCTTTCTCATTTTTGGGACTTCTGCTAAAAAGGGGTCTAGTAGCCTATCAAATTCAAGCTATTTCTGGTACTTTTAGGCTCAAAATTTGGGATGTTACATCCATGATTTATGCAAGCAAGAGCAAGGAAAGATTTCAGAGAGAAGCTCAAATGGAAGTGTAAATGGCACTTTGAAACGTCTAAGATGGTTAAAAGGGAGTAAAGCAACGGTTTATAATCTGTAGTGGTTAAATGACCTACAAAGTGCAAAAACTGCTACTAAATCCAACAGTAAAAAAGTTGAAGCGGTTAAATAACCGCAACAAAACTATAAACCATGGCTAATTCCAACAGTCAAATGTTTATAGCGGTTAAGTAACCACTACAAATTGAAAGGTGTCAAATTCAAATTTTTATCATTATAGCGGTTTAATTAACCACAACTAATTGTTGCAGCGGTTTTTCAATGTGTAGCAATTAACTAAACTGCTACAAATATTAGCAGTGGAGGAAAATTTCATTTCAAATTCAAACATTTGTAGTGGTTTCATAACCGCTACAAACTATAACCACCACTAAATATTATTTTTTTATCCAACATAAATATTGATTTTATTAATTTCAATTTCCAATTTAATAGTTACATTTTAATTTAATTAATAAATTTAATTCATGTTTAATTTTATCAAATAACTCTTATGTAATAAAAAAATGCTAATACTAATTCAACTATCTAGAATCGAATATAAACTTTTAATTAAATTTTGAAATATTATTTTATTTATCCAATATAAATATTATTTTTTGAAAATTTAATAATTTCCATTTTAAATTATATATTATTTTAATTTGATTATATTGTTTTTATTAATTTGAATTTCCAATTTAATAGTTACATTTCAATTTAATTAATAAATTTAATTCATGTTTAATTTATCAAATAACTTTTAAATAATAAAAAATGCTAATACTAATTCAAATATTAAGAATCGCATGAAATAAAGTTCAATTATTAATTATAGTAATCCATAAATAAATAAAAGTTTGATGATAAAAAAATAGAAAAAATCCTTAAATATCGACCCTCTCCACAAAATGATCACTCGTATCGGGCTAGGGCTGGGGCTGGGGCTAGGGTTGGGGCTACGCATCGGGCTGGGGCAAAAGATCATCGTCCATGGAAATATCAGGCAACATAGGAGCAAGAAGGTCAGGAGCTACCCTTTGCTAAACAATCTCCATCATTGCATTGGCAGCTTCCATCCACTGCTCATATTTGGCCTGCATCCTAGCCTCACAAGCCTGAAATTGAGCCTCAAACTTCTTACAAAGCTGCTCAACTGATGGCTCTCTCGGGCGCTTCGTGCCAGAAAAGGTCTGGTGTAATGCTGCTGCTGACTAGGAGGTCCCTGCCTCAGAAGATGCATGACGACCCCGACAGTAAACGGCACTCGGTGTGGCACCAAAATTGAGTCCCCTAACTCATCTCGGGTGCTCAAGTCTGGTTAAGCTTGCCCGAGTAAGGCAGTGGAGTCCACAACTAAACCCTTGAGACTCTCGGAGTTCTGTAACACTCAGATTCATCCTCTCCTGCAAAACAATTTTATCAATTTAAATGAAATTAACATAATATTAACAATAAAAGTATTAACATTAAATTTAAACACTGAATAAACAATAAAATTGTAATTAAATACTAACAGCAACTTCCTCGGCTCACTCAGATATAGGAGTGTCATCCCTATGCCTATAGAGCTACGGCCACATCTCGTCATAGGTGGGCGTTTGTCCCTCCTCTTGCTGCATCTTCCTCCCCTGTTAATTTATAATAAAACAAAAAAACATTTTAATTATTTAAATTCACATATATATGTATATGTACATATAATTTGATTAAATTTGTAGTATTACTCACAATCTCATTATAGCTCACAGCAAATGTCTTTAAACCGGTTGTATGCTGGATATCTTGATGGCTGCGGCTCACGGTGTTCCTCTAAGAAAGATGCTGTAACAAAAATATAATAAATTTAGTTAACTTGTATGGCAATAACATAACAATAATGCACTAAATTAAAGTCATATCCTCTGCTCAGGTATTGCCCTAAGATGAACAAATGATGCCCAGTCATTGGCAGGGACACCATCAAGCACATCTGCCTACACCTCCTCTAGGGGTCTCGTCCTATCGCCTTTCTTTGCATTGTACAGGCAGCCCTTCTTGTTCTTCCAGCCCTTCCCTAACTTTTTCACTGCATATGTCTTCATGTTATCCCTGACAATAAATTTTTTCTGCAATTAAATAATGAAATTATGATTTAATTACTAAGAAATCCAATTCATAATGTAACTCATAATTATTTTAAGAAAAATATTTAATCCTAAATTTCAAATACTAATTAATTACCTTCAGCAGCTCCCAGGCGTTGTTCTTGTTCTTCTGTGACATTCTCTTCCAGGTGGGCTCGTAGATAGGAAACATCGTGTACCATCCACCTAGATAAGCCAGATACCAATTGAACAGATGTCCTCCCAGCTCAATCGGTTGCCCGTGCTCATTTAAAGGGACTGTGACACATGCATCCTAAATGTAATGTATGTCCTTCACGTTCAGTCTCCTCATGGACCTATTACCAGCCGGGTCTCCACAATTAAATTGATAATCAGATAATATAAATAACATTTAATTATTAATATTAAATAACTTATTTCACTTACCCACAACCTCTACCTCCCAACCACTCAAACCAGGTCGACGCGGCTGGTGGTGGTGGTGGTCCTCCTCCTCCTCCTCTAAGCCTCGTACCTCGCCCTCCACATAACCCTCGAATCCACCCTCATCCCCCTAGGTTGAGATTGAGATGCTCATCGATCTCATAATCTTCCACGCTGATCATAGGCCCCTCACCCTCTTTTGTCGGCTCCTCGACGACCCAGGCTACTCAGGATACTGAGGGGTTTCGTAGGCTCAATAGGATCTTTACCGTGTCGACGAGCCATGCTATTTAAACCACAAATAATTATTTAAACAATACAAAATATAAAATTTTTTAAACATGACTTTAATAAATTCTAAACATTTACAATTACATTTGAAACCATAATAAATAAAAATTTAAAAATAGAAACCAACTTCAAGTTTACGAATTAAATAAATTACTACAAAATGTAATTAAAATAATATCACTCCTAGTGTCCAATAAAATTAATTACTAAATAAACAGATTTTATCATTAAACAATTATAATAACATGCAAACTAAAAAATTGAAGACAATAAGATATATAATCATCACAATTAATTAATTCAACAATTAAATCACATATAACTAATTAAACAAAATACAAAATACAAAAATATTTAAATATGAATTTAATAAATTCTAAACATTTTATAATTATCTTCCAATTCGTAATTAATAATTAAAAAACCAATAAATTCATGTCTTTTGAATTAAATAAAATACAAAATTTTTAATTAAAAAATATCACTCCTAATTTATAAAATTAATTACTAAATAAATATATTTTATTATTAAATTATTATAACTAACATGCAAATTACAAAATTTAAAACAAATACCATATATAATTATGAAGTCAAACAATATCAATGTCAACTAAATAAGTAAACTAAAATAAATATTAAATTAATACAACACCAATTAAATATTTAAATATTGTAACTATTAAACAAATTAACTAATAGATGAACGTATATTCGTACCTGGGTAGTTGGAATTGGATCTAGAGCTACAGTAGACTTCAGGAAAAGTTTTGGCAGAGCTTCTGTACACACGCGCGGCAAAAGTGAAAGAAGGAAGGGGGAGCGTTTATATAAGCACCGAAAATTTGTAGCAATTTTGTAAAAACCGCTACAATTTTGACATTAGTAGCAGTTTACCGACAAACCGCTACAAAATTGTGACACAGGTTGTGTCTCCGTTGAATAACTCAACACTTTGTCATGGTTGTCTTTAAAACCGCTACAAATTGCAAAAAACTTTGCAGCGATTAAAATATAGTCGCTACAAATTTTAATTATTTGTTGCGGTTTTATATGAAACCGCTATAAAAATAAAATGGTTTATCTTCTACCATTAGGACAACCGCTACAAAGTAATCGCTATAAAAAATTTATTGCAGTTATTCTTACATAACCATGACTGGTTAACTGCTACAAATGGCACCTATGTCCTGCCACCTGGTGGGAAGGTGGCGCCAAACTTGTAGTGATTATTTGAGCATAGAACCACTACAATGTGTGACACAAAATGAAGGTTAGGTCAACTAATGCAAATTTATAGCTATTTCACATGAAAACTGCTACAATGTCTTGTTTTCTGGCGGTTTATTATAATCGCTACAAAATAACCGCTGCAGTTTTCAATTTTTTTGTAGGAATTGAGGTTCATGAAGGATTTTCATGATTGTTAAAAAGACATATATGGTTTAGCCAAAATGGGTTTTAATGCTAGAATTTGATTCAAGTTGATTTAATGCTTTTAATGAGTTTAAAAGATAAAATTGTATGGAATTATATGGAGAAAATGTGTTTAGAAGGATTAGAATTGAAAATAGAAATTTTGGTTTCTAAACCCCTATGTTTGGGCCTCAAGGTTTTCTAAGGGAAGGAGTTGGATGTTATTAAATCTAACCTCATATTTGGATTCCTCATGAAAAATTGAGTGGGAAATAGCCAAGGGAATGATTGTAGAAGTTAAGATCAAGGAAGTGAAAAGTTAGGGTTAAAGAAGAACAAATTTGAGAATTAAGAATGGTTAGTGATTTTTGTGGTATTAATGACCTAGTTATTGATGTGCAATGTGAATCTAAGGCCAGGGCAGAGAAACTAAAAAACACTATTTTAACAAACAAACAGTAAACTTTCATGAATTAACTGTATGAATTGGCAAAATTTAAGTCAAGATTTATATTTTTTCCCTATATAGAATTGAAATAGTTTCAAATATAATTTTGAATCGCCTTAATATGATTTTTCTATAATTAGTTAAGAATTTTCAAAATTAGACTAAAACTCTAGAATTAAGTAATAAATAGTAACCTGAGAAGTAACTTTTAAATTTTCAATCTACAGGATTATTTCATGATCCGCTTGAACCGTAATACTTCTAAACACATACCAAAGGGGGTTTAAGGAAAGATGTTTCAACTACATTCTATTGTAAGCCTCTTCAGGATTCACTGTGACCTTAGAATACTAATATCTGTTTGAGCCAAGTTAAGATATCTGGGAGACTCTAGACAACAGGGCTGAGTAATAAAATAAGTCACCTTTAGCCAGCTGGTAACTTGACTAATCATTTGCCAAGACTAATCGTAGATGCCAATATTGCCTTCTTAGGCCTTACTCAATCCTTTCTATCAACTCCGAAATCATTCATCTTTTGTATTTTCTTTTCTTAACTCTCAACTTTCTGAGGCCATTTCTCTTTTTACTATGCCTCTTTTAATGCTCCAGGCCACTAGTTTATCTTTATTGTCATTTAACTTGCCATCATATTTATGCCAATCTATCATACCTTAGAGAATTCTCATACTCAGTTTACTATCCTTGCCATCTCTTATTGATTCTGGATCATAAAAGGAGAGGACTTGTGAATGTACTTTCTAACTTTCTTTAGTACTTTATTAGGCTCAAGTGTTGTCTCATCTCTAGGTCATTCTTAGCCAGATATGCTCCCATCAAGGTAAGGTTAACTCTATATGCCTTGCTTCTGCTGTTGTTACTCTTTCTCATGAGAGGATATTGCTCTTATCAGAGCAATGTCAACTCAACCACTTTCTCTGTCCTTGATGGAGGACATATCGCTTCTACTGGTACAGCGTCAACTTTACCACTCCAGTGCTATTTTCTTCATAACATTATCAACTCCATTGTAGATATTCCTCATTCTTTCCTTCAAAGGACAACTCATTCTTGGTAACTTTGAGTTGAAGGACCACTTCCCAATTTCTTGAGAGATACTCTATGTCCAAGACCCTTCTCATACTTGATCTCTGTCATAGTGAATTCTTCACATGTCACATCCCTATTAGGAGAAGCCTCTCTACCTAAATCATTCAATCACTTTGGCAACGGTATTCATCTATCAGGATTTCATCTATTAGATTCCTCACTAGCCTGTGTACTATGATCACACTCCTCATAGATGCCTTTAGGACATGATGGGATACTATCTAGTCCCAAGCATTACCAAACATCTTGGCATCATCGGGAACATACTTATTTGTCTATACTAGTTCCCAGTGTAACCATCATCTATAACATCTCATCTATTTCTCTTCATCTTTACCCTCAAGGGATACTGCCTGACTCTTACTCTTTCTAACTTCTCTTATCTCTTGACCATTTATTCCTATGGTCATATACTTGTCATCATAAACTGACCACATTACACAGCAAGCTTAAATCATTCACACACCTCTACTTTTGGTATTTTAGTCAGGCATCTAACATCAATCACCTGAGGGTTAGGTTGTCACTTTACTTTCCTATTAGGGTATAGACTCATACCCTTACCTAGCTTACTATACTCTCAACATTACTCTCTAGTTGAGTCTTTTGACTTTGACTTATACCCTTGTCAAGCTTTCTCAACTCAATCATTCTTCTCCTAAAAGGAAGTCTCTTAGCAGTAGCTACCTATCTCTTAGGTTGCTCTCTGTCATTCCTTACTTCTCCTCTGCGCCCATTTCCCCTAAAGAAATCACTTCAATCAGTTAAGACTCAGTTGGACCAAGCCTAGTAACCCGTTGCTTACTTAAATAGGGGTTTTTCTCATACTGGGTTTTGCTTGAACCAGTGCTTTATTTAAATCTTTGCCAGAACCTTTACTTTGCTTAAACATTTGCTGGAACCTTTCTTTTGACGCCAAAATGAAACCCCTTTTAGTATGTGTCTGGAAGCACTATGGTTCAAGTAGATCATGAAATAAACCCGTAGATTGATTTTGTATAGGACTTGCTTTTAAGATTTAGCCTTTGAATTACCTTTGTATAGGACTTACTCTTAGGATTTAGCATTTGAATTGGTGAATTGGTTTTGTATTGGTCTAGTATTTAATTACTGCCTATAAAGTTTGCAATTATAGGGAGGTTTGTAAACCAAATGAATTGTATTAAGAAAAAACTTTTCTATGTCAGTTATTTTAGTAACCGTCATAGATAAATTAATCAATGACATTTAGCATAGCTAAACATTGTTGTTTTTTTATATAATCCATGATAGTTATTAAGTATAACTATCGTAGAATTAGTAGACTTTCTTTGAAGGTTACTAAACAACTATTGTAGAAACATTTATTCCACGACACCTACTAATCGTTGTAAAATGTCTTTGAAACTATGTCACCCATATCCACAACCCCCTTTTATCTATCACTAAAAGTAATGTATAACTGGCATTAATGAACTTTTTTCTAGTAGTGTTAACCTATTAAATTTCACATACCTCTCTTCTAATCCCCCTAAACACCTTATTCTGCTAGATCACAAACCTTAATTGTTATTTAAATCCACCTTAAACTCATATACCCTCTTTTCCCTTTAATTTATTCCATTCTCAAGGTAGAGCATGGCCTTATGTGCTATACATCAATATATTGTCTAGGATAAGTCTTCCAGCTTCAAAAACTATGAAGATCAACTTGCTCAAGACCAGGCATCAAGTTGAGTACCAACTTGAGACTAACTTGCCACTACTGAAATTTATATATCAATATAATATGCTCTCTAAGATTCGAACTTGTGTTTCTCTTTCTTTCTGCTACAACTCAATCAATAGCTTGTTAGTATTTTCTCATATATTCTAATTGTAAATATATGGAAAGATACAATATTTTAGTGTTCTAATCAAGGGATGGATTGGACGAAGATTGTAAATCTAAACCAAGATAAATTTCTGCCAACAGGAAAACAAGATAAATTGTGTTATTGCCTTTTATTCTTATTTCTACATTCACTATTTTTTGCATATTAGCTGCTTCAATTTTAGTCTACTGATCAATAAAGTTTTGAACATTAAAATCTTTTTTTTTTTTTGAATAGCTGCTTCGAATCTAACACTATCAATTTAAGATCATAAGTGAAATTGAACCCATAATATAGGGAGTGTCACACCTTTATTTCAGACGATATTTCAGACCATATAACCTCCTCTCAATAGAACATTTGAAACCACTTCTTATGGCTTTAAGTTAGAAAAATTCAAATTTTAAAATTAATTAAATTTGGGTTACTATTCATGTAATTCTTAATTAAGGCTATACTTTGAAAAATCATAACTAATTCTAGAAAAACGAAATGAGATAGTTTCAATTTCTATTTAAGCTCTTAATATGATCTTTAAAGGAAAAATGCTCTCTGGTACTAACCTTTGTCAATCATTCCCAAAATTCACATGCAATGGCACTGTTCATTTTATAAATTTTTCATTTTTTTTTTCCGAATTTACGCCTAACTTTGGATAAGCATAACTTTCTGTACAAAACTCTAATTTTAATGAATTACCACTTGTTTTAAATATAAAATTATGACCTATGCATCTGTCAAGTTTTAGCCCAAAATTCATCCATTTGACCAGAACCACGTTAGCATGAAATTGAGGCATTTTAGGGTTATTTTATCCCCATTTCATGCTTTTTCTTGATTTTTCTCTTCCTTTAATACCATAGGGTTATTCCATTCACATACCATATGTTTAGTCCATTACAACCACCGAAGTCAACATTACAAGTGTCCAAACTTTAAAACATAATTATTACAAATTTACATACAAAGTTCCCATGAAATCATAAACATTGCAAGAATTATCAACTTTAACCCAACATGAGCTCCTTGCCTTTCTCCTTGGGAGTTCCACCTCCTAGATGGTTGATTAATTTAACATGGAAAGAGTGAGATTTCAAGGAAATCCTAGTAGCAAGAACTGTAATAATTATGCTAAACATGCAATGCAAGAATGCTATATGTCACTAACTAAACATCATGCATAATTTCATGCTCATATGCCATGGGAAGGGAGCAAGTAAACATACCATTCAATCACTCAACATTGCATAAAGCCAAGGCACATTATGCATGAAGTTAATTACATTATCATTCAGCTAGCTCTACCACATCATGGCATAGAAAATTCAAGCAACACATAGCAAAACAAGCAAAGCAAGTTAGCATTCAAATTGTAAGTTCATTGCTAACTCTTTAACTATCCAAGTATTCACCCTCTCTTATCCCTCTTGGTTCCTCCTTGTTCTCTTACTCAATGCCTATCAATTCATGTATAAATATATGCCACATTATCAATCATAACACATAGAATACCATTAGGTATCAAGACAACTCTAAAACCCTCTTTTCTTTGACTTATTAACTTTAATTTTCATCTTTGTTTTGACAAGTTTCAAGGGCCATTCCAACACAATTTTTCATCTAGAATTCAAATATCAACTTGGTTTTATCAAAATCAAACTCCTCCCCATTGTATCAAGCTTGGCCGAATAGTATGCAATTTAGGGTTAGAATTTTCATCTTTGATTCTACTGCTTTCAAACACTTTCTCTTGGTATTTTTCCACACAAAAACATATTTTAAACTTATTGGAATCATCAAATTAAACTGAAACAATCTCTAACTCCTTAGAATATGCTTGGCCAAATTGCTTTCTTAATTAGGGAACTTGGAGTTTCTTCCAAAAATCAATTAAAACATGCAACCAACCAAGCCAATCCAAGCTCTAAATCATGGTTTCTATCCTTCCCTAATCAGTCCTCAATATTTCAAAGTTCTGGACAGCATGGTACCTTGGAATTTTGTCACCAAACTTTACTTGAAACAAGCTAGAAACATAGTCAAATTAACTTTTAACATACCTTGATTAATCGTTGATTCTTGCTTTATAATTCTTGGCTTATTCCTGCATGTTCTTGCCCTCT
>NW_021632928.1:0-58148 GCF_004799145.2 Neltuma alba
AATTAAAGTTAATTGTTTTACATTCTATGTTCAATTCTTTCTTTTTTTTTTAAATGAATTAATTTCTTAGCAGATTCAACGTGTGTGGTGTGTGTGTGAGGATGACAATTGGCAAGTAATCAACCTATTCTGCTGCCCTGTCTAGGTGGTTAATTGACATTTGATTAGGGCTTAAAGAAAATTCAATCTTTATATTTTGGGCTCAAGGTGAACCCGGGTACGTGATCCTAATTTATAGAACATGAACTTAGGGTTAATTTCCAAACTAAATGTTGAGTTGTATACAATTTCTTGTTCCACCATTTATATTCATGAAATTTAGACGTATCAATGGATTTTAATGGAGGAGAGGAGGACTGGCAAGGCCACGACCCCCAAGTTTCAATTTTTATTAAAAGTATAGGCGTTATAACCTACCTAACTTTCCTAAAATTAATGGAAACTTCATATGCTTCTTAATCTCTAAGCCCCCGTTCCCCATACTTAAATCTTGACTCGCCCTTTGATTATATGTTAAAATATGAAATAGCATGAAAGAGTAGTAAACCAAAAAAATACATCCTTCTTGCCTGAGAAAGGGGGTTCATTGCAAATTCAGGGACAGAAAAGAACTCATCAGCTGAAACATGTCCTTTGGCATTACGATCAAGCTGGCAAAACCGTTGGTACAGTGCCACTATAGGGGTATTCGATAAGAACAAAACCATGGTTTCAGAATTACTTTTACGATATACGAAGTAAATATGTGGAGGAGTTTATGTCAATTTGTAAAAAGTACTTTTCAAAAGTACTTCTGGAGTTATCCAAAAGACACCCCTATAACTATGAGAACAGAACAATAATAGATAGACACGTTAAAGGCAGACAATACAATTTATAAGGATAACCTACACAAAGTATTGCAGTACTTTGGACTTCCTCCATGTCATATGGAGTTAGCATTGATGATGCACTTCCCATTAATTCTGCTTCAAACTATAAACTGAACAATATTTCCCACTTAGTCGAACAAGCTGATTAAACAGTCCCTTACCCTTGGACTCATTTACATACCCCCAGGACTAGAAATAAATGCATTCAGTACTACAGTTTATAGCAGAAAATTGCTAGTTTTCTACAAAAGGGGGGGGGGAATCTGCTTGCTTGCCGAGAAATTCTGGTGAAATGAAGCTATTTTACTGATTGAGCAGCTGTGATGTAAAATAATGAAATTAATAACTTTTCTTTTTGTGCCGCATCAGAAATTTCCGGGCAGGCAAGCAAGCAGTAGAGGAGAGGACGAGGAGAGAGAACCTGAGATTGTCGTGAGAGTGAGCTTCAAGGGGTGACAACCAGGGAGGACTGAAGAGATGTAGAGGTATATAACACTTGAGTTTCTTTGTCAACATCGAATGAGGTGTTTGATAGAAACAAAACCACAGTTTGAAGTGTTTCTCAATTACAAAAAAAAAGTGTTTATGAGAATTGCTTCTGGAGTTATCCAGACAATTATTTTTTGTTGTAATTCTTATGTGGCGACGATGCAGGCTTCCGTATTCATCCCCTTTACAGAAATGGCCACCGACAGCGTGTACAAAGAACAAATCACAACAAACCCATTGACAAAAAAAGGGACCTTTTTCTAGAAAAAGGGAATAAAGCTGCAAACTTTAACAAACTTGCCAACGAAAGACAAAAACGGCTTAGGTGAATAAAAGGGTTGTCTTGTTATATATTTTCAAAAGATGGATTTTTCAGTCAACAATAATTAAAAGGATAATAATGAAGAAGATTGAATGCGAGGGGGGCTAGACGGATGAGGATGATGAGTCATCTCTGAGTGTATTCTCGTTCCATGTAATTCAATTGATATTTTGATTATATCGCTGATTTTAATGATAGTGCCTACCTCTGTGTCTATGCTAGTTCTTTCTTCTTTTCCCTCCCACTCCCCCCCCCCGTGGGTCATTTTCGTTGATTGATCGTGCTTTGTTGTTGTTAGTTTCACCAGTTGTGCGTATGTTAATTATACGCTATTTTATTAAAAAAAAACAAATATTAGACAAACAAAGGTATGAATAAGACCGCTATTTTATAAAATTAAATAAAAAAATTTTCATCGAGATATGACAGTATAAAACCTATATACTACTTGTTTGAAGCTCTGTTCAAAACAGACTTTTAAACAAGTTTAGGTAAACCAAAACAAAACTTTCCTCATATATTTATTTCATATTTTGTAAATTACGATTAAAAAATTACTTATAAGTCAATTCAAACAAGTTCATAATAATCCACAGACCACTTAAGTCTATCACAGCTATAAATTACCTTCACTTCATCTGCAACTCTTATCGGTTCCCCTTGATTCGCCTTTCCTTTTAGTTTAATAGACTGTTGCAGAGCATAGTTTCTTTCCATTCAGTTACCATTCTTCACTTGAGATTCACAATGACGAATATTTTATCAATATGTGAATCTTGAGAACCAATCGAACTTGACCAAAACAAACATCAATGAACTTCAGAACTCGCAGTAAGGTCCCTAACTTAAAAGGCTTTAAAGCGAAACACACTCCATGACTGGATAATGGAAAATTCATTTCGTCAATATCAAAGGAGTAAAAGCAAGAGTTTTTGTAACAAATCTGAAGTTCTCATAATTAAAGAGCTGCTGCCTAATGATGGGGATGCTATTGGGTACAAAAGAAAATTGCTTTTGAGTTGTCAATGGCAAACCCTATTCCCTTCTCATGGGAAAAGAAAACAAAAAAGATACCTCTCTTTGATCCTTCCATGTATCTCCCCCATTCCCTTAAAAGATCTTAAAAAGTAAACCACCATGAGTGGCGAAAAATGGAGCAAACACAAGTGACTCCACCGCCATGAGCTTAATCAGGATGTTGAGAGACGGGCCGGATGTGTCCTTGAGAGGGTCTCCAATAGTGTCACCAATCACAGCTGCTTTGTGTGGATCAGATCCCTTAGGTCCCAAGGTCCTAGCGTGCTCAGATGCACCAGCCTGAGTAATTTCATTTATTACTCATTAGAAACAGGAAAATCATGCAACAAAAATATTGTGGAAGATGCAATTTGCACAGGTTAAGTAACAAGCATGAACTTTTACCTCGATGTACTTCTTAGCATTATCCCAAGCACCACCGGTGTTGGACGCTGATATTGCGATCTATTGGGAAAAATGCAAGGCAGAAGAATGTTAAGCAAAGTTTGGATCAAAAGAAAATACACAACGTCAATGTTTCATGTTTATTACAGGTTGTTTTACCTGAACACCAGAAACTAGAGAGCCAGCAAGAACACCTGAGAGAGTTTCAACACCGAAAAATGTACCAACAATGAGTGGGGTGAGCATGACAAGGGCACCAGGAGGAATCATCTCTTTGATGGATGCATCGGTCGAGATTTTGACACAGGTAGCATAATCAGGCTTGGAATGGCCCTCAATGATGCCAGGAATGGTGTTGAATTGCCTGCGAACCTCCTCTACCATCTTCAAGGCAGCACTTCCTACACTCTTCATGGTCATGGCAGAGAACCAGTAGGGAAGCATGGCACCAACTAGAAGTCCAATGAAGACCTTAGGGGTCAAGACATCTACAGTTGAGATTGCAGCTCGGCTCACAAATGCACCAAAGAGAGCCAACGACACTAGAGCAGCAGATCCAATGGCAAAGCCCTGATACAAAGTCAGAAAGCCAGGTGAAGAAATGCATGATAAGTAAGCATGTGTTATTGTAACTGAGTCTACTTTCAAGTAAGGCAGGTACACCGAAGCTGTTGTTTAATAGAGGCAGAAATCAGCGCCAGGACAGGAGCTTATTAAAAATAGGTTTGCAGATATAACTTTTTAGCCATTACAATGAAGGAACATCCATCAAGGCTCTCCCTCAGTTGAGCCAATAGATCTTACGATCAACATCTATACTCTGAGAAAATAGCCGTGATCAAGTAAGACGATTTGGTGTGAGGCTTAGTGTGCAAGATGTACTACCCTAATTCCTACGCAGATTTAACAAGAAAATTGAAGAGGATACATGACCAATAGAACAACCTAAAAAGAATCAGAATACCTTTCCAATGGCAGCAGTTGTGTTTCCAGCAGCATCAAGGGCATCAGTTCTCTCACGGATGCGGTGGCTCATACCCGCCATCTCTGCAATACCTCCAGCATTGTCACTGATGGGCCCATATGCATCAATAGCCAACCCAGTAGCAATGGTGCTCAGCATTCCAAGGGCAGCCACAGCAATACCATACATGGCAGCAAAACTAAAACTAACAAAAATGCTGACTGCAATGGCAAAAATAGGAATGATAACAGATTTGTATCCCAGAGCAAGGCCAAAGATAACATTAGTTGCAGCTCCAGTCCGGCAAGAATCAGCTACATCTTGTACAGGGCTGCAAGAAATCAACTAACTGATCAAACTCATGAAGAAAGCGAGAAATATAAGCTTGCATCCATACTTAGCAAACACTCAGGTACCTGTAAGCGTTGCTAGTATAATACTCGGTCACAAATCCAATAATAAGTCCAGCCCAGAGACCAACCCCCACACAGAGGAACAGCTGCCTGGTAATTTCAATAATGTTAGCGGGTTAAGTTTGTTATCATAACCAGAGGAAAAAAATATCAAACCACAAGTCCATCAGCATGAAGTAAAAACATTAGAAAGTCTATACCAGTTCTTCACCACTTTTTGAGCCCCAAAGTTAAAAATTGTGAAGGATGATGGCAGAGCAATCCAGGAAACAATTGCAATTCCAATGGTCATAAGAACTGTGGAGATGATAAGTTGCTTCTTCAATGCTGGCTCAATTTCCTTAACAGCCTTAATCTCAAAAAAGTCGGTAGCAAAGAGAGTAGTGAGCAAACAGACGAGAATGCCCATAGAACTGATAAGCAAGGGATATAACATTGCTGTGAGCTCGTGGTTGACTCCAAAGGAAGATATGGAAGCAACAACCAGAGCAGCACAGGATGATTCTGCATATGAGCCAAACAGATCAGAACCCATTCCCGCTATATCTCCAACATTGTCACCAACATTGTCAGCAATCACCTAAAGAGACCAAAGAGAATACATTAATATTAAAGCTCAGAACAGACACAAAGTTCTGATAGAAAAGCATCAATCAATTGAACGAATTATCAAAGAGAAGTTTTTAGTTTCAAATGGAAACAGATGATAGGGTGCCAGCATTGCTTACAGCTGGGTTTCTTGGGTCATCCTCAGGAATATTTCGCTCAACTTTTCCGACTAGATCAGCACCAACATCAGCAGCTTTGGTATAGATACCTCCACCAACTCTCCCAAACAGAGCCATGGAAGATCCACCCAAACCATAACCAGTAATAGCCTCAAAAAGGCCTTCCCAATCATCACCATAATACAGCTTGAAAAGATTTATAGCTATGTAGAGCACCAAAAGACCATTTGCCGCAAGAAGGAAACCCATCACTGCACCAGACCTAAATGCAGCAATAAAAGCCTTACCAACTCCCTTCCTTGCTTCCAATGTTGTCCTTGCATTGGCAAAGGTGGCTATTTTCATCCCAAGATAACCCGAAAGGACTGAAGTGAAAGCACCAAGCAAGAAGGACACGGTGCTGAAGATTGCAGTCGCAAGTGCTGGCTTGCACATCCTCTCCTTATCATATGTGCAGGGCTGGCTCTTGGTGCTGAAGCCCTCCACAGATCCCAGGAAGAGGAAGATTAGAATTGCAAAAGCAGCCATGAAGATTCCCACATATTGGTATTCAGTAAATAGAAAGGATGTTGCACCTGCAAAGTTACACGTATACTGTGTATAAGTACACAATATATCCTGAAGAATTTATGAATCACATCATGCCAAGATCTTACCAGCTAAATCAAGCGTACATACAAAAAGTAAAGAGGGTTGCAAGCCAGAAATGTACACAGGAGAATGAAAATAGCCATCGCCATAAAGAACATACATTTCCATAAAACATAGCACTTACTCAATTCCAGGAACCTGTACAAATTCATTAGAAGTTATAGTCTCCTGCCATCAACCGTTATAAAAATATGAGATTCAACCATAATTAAGATCAAAGATTAGCATTCATAACGCATGGAAATTATATTTTTAGAAATGTGGAGGACGTTAATACACGTAGTAGTATTATCCATAGCTCTGGTGCTGGAAACGATGCGCTAAATGCCCTACACATTAATGTGAGTATGTCGAAAGACATAAAACTCGAATTTGAAGCCAAGTTAACAACCCACCACGAAATAAATAATAACAAAGATCACAACGGAGACAAGTAAATACCACCAAATCACCGGAAAATGTAGTTCACGTGCTGTGCACATGAATAGACACCAACTGGGCTTTTAATATTACTTATAACAATCTCTTATTGCCAGCAATATATAAAACTCCAAGCCCTTCGGAGATTGGAATCTTATTCGCGTTTTATTTATCCAGAGCAAAATCAGCTGCACAAAATGAATAAAATCCAAGACGGAAACAGGAATGAAAAATTAAAGGAGAAAATAGAAAGCAGATCTGGTATGAGGTTCAAGATCATTCCGACTCTGCAGCCCAAACACAAGTGAATAAGGAATAAAATATCCCAGAAAAGACCCAATAGGTAAGTAGCATCAAAAAAGGCAGATGCTTTATAAATTCGTTTCACGTAATAACAATGAAAAAGAAATTCTTTTCTCCTCGTAATCTGCTGAGTTTAAACAGTACAAATTTGTATTCTCAGCTGATCCAGACCATGCGGACTCCTTCAAATCATGATACAAACAGCACAGCCGAATAAGATCAAATTTTTCGCTTCGCTGAATGTTCTCCCAATATCAGAAAGGGGCTCAAGTTAAACGTTAACACTAGATATCTCAGAGAAAACGAACCATTTAAATTCACGTCGTTCACGAAATTCATTTCCGAAATTTTAAGACTCAAACCCCATAACCAGATCTCAGACAAATCAACAGATCTACAATACAAGCTCACCTTCAGAGATGGCACTCTGAATATCGGCACATTTCACGACGACATTGTGGTCATTGATACCCTCCTCTTCTTCAATCAGGTAGTCTCCGTACCCATTCTTGTTACTCGGAGACGACGACGGCCCGTGACGCTCAGGTGTGAGCTTCACACGCGAAACAAGGAACCACTGCACCAAAGAGAAAACGATCCCGACAATAGCACAAACCGGGATCGCTATCTCTGTCGCAAGCTCCGATAACAGAGTAGCACCCATCCTCGCCGGAAACCTATCACCGCCGGTGACCTAAAACAGGAAATGCGACCTCGACGACCGGCAACGAAAACACAGAGACACTCTCAACAGAGGAAGCGAGCTCGAGTACCGCGAGGGAAATGGACATTTATAGTGAAACCAGAAGCGACGTTGAGGAGAAAATGGTACTCTACACTCAACATCATAAAAGAAAATTCTACCCGAATTCCTAGCCGTCAGATTCGCCATGCACATTAATTGTCATCCGAAAGGTAATATCCAGTAACGCTCACTCGATGTACCGGTGACGTGTCAATTCTTCTATGGTCCGATCTTGCAAAGTCAACAAGGGATCCAAATGGTGGTAAAATCTGAACCGTCGACTGTGTCGGTCTGACCGTGATGTCGGAGAGTGAAGGGTGTAGATGGCGGGGTTAAATGTTTGTCGTCGCAGAGGATCGTGGGGCTAAGGAAATCATAGATGAGAATATTATGGTAATTTTGACCATAAAAAATAGTAGAGAGAGAATAATGTGGGGAGTTTTTTAGAAACGGCTTTAGTGATGCTGACGTAGGCCGTGTTGAATGGCGTGCAAAGCATCCTATCGGATAAAAGTCGTTTTCTTTTTGTTCTATGATTTCCGTAGATGTACCGTATTATACTAATCCGTATTTCGTATATAGTTAGTAGTATGTTTTTGGGGTCAAATTTTTTATATATAGTAATTAAGACTTTGTTAATAAATTCATAAAAACTCTGTAAGACCTTTTCTGAACAATGAGACCTCATCATATTACGTAGATTGAATTGGGTCAATTTATATTTATTTTAATTTAATTAGGTTGAATTGGGAGTATATACGCAAAATTAGGTAGCCTAACAATTAAGGGTAAATTTTATTAAGGGCCAGTTTGGAATCATATTTAAAAGGTATTTATAAAACATGTTTTATATAATTCGAGATAAAACTCCTCTCATATATATACCGTATATTCTATAAATCATGATTGAAAAGCTGTTTATAAACTATTTTAAATCAACTACAAAACGTAATACATTCGATCATTAATATAAAAGTTAGTTGACTAATTTGAGAAAAATAAAAAATTAATTAAGTTAGTTCTTTGAAATAAATAGGTGTTCTCTTCTTTAAATTACCTTCACTAATCATGTGCATTAGCTAAACTCACTATTTGATAAAATATTTAACATGTATAATTACTGCAAGAATTACCTTAGTAAAAATGGATAAATAAAAAAAATAAAATGAATTAGAATTTTATATTTAGAATCAATTAAATTAAATATAAAATTAGCTCTTATATTAAGCACTAGAGGTAGTAGTATTTAATTATTTATCCACCATCTTAGATAAGCTTTATTTACAAAATGCTCAATGAAAATTTTTTAATGTCATTAGTCATTTTTTGGGGTCCATATTAATCATTTATTAATCGAGTTGGTTATTAGTATTCTAGCATAACAAAACAAACTTTCATTGTATGGAAAATATAAACAAGCTTTAATAACCTGTTGGAATTTGTAAAGATAAAATAAAATAATAAGTCGAAGGCAATAGTGTCGTTTTTTTTTTGGCCATTTTAGGCCATAGTTTTTTTACCTGAAGGCAATACTCTTGAAAATTCTTTAATTTAGAACATTTATTATAAAATCTAGATCTTTTTTTGAGCTGAAATTATGAAATCTAGATCTAGTTGGGCCTTTGCGTGTGGATTCATCACCACTGATCTTCCTTTGATTTTATTTAATAAAGTAATTACAACAGACTAATTTAAAAAATTGTGAATTCACAAGCCAGTTTTTTTATTAAAAAAATTGGGGTGTAGATAATTTTTTTTTTAAAAAAAAAGGTAGAGTTAAGAAGAAGCGATGGGTTGGAAAGGAACAGTCGCCATGGAAAACGAATCCCAGCCGAAATGGTGGGTAAGGTGGGTACCTGTCATTAATATTATCAATCATATAACGTATATAATATTATTTACAATTCTTCCAAAGACTTATAAAAAATTACTATATTTTTCAACACTATTTAATATCCATGCTCTTTCAATTTATTAATTAATTATTAATTTGTAGTTATTATTATTTTTGCAAAATTTACTATGATTTTTTCATATTTAAATTAAAATTTAAAAAATCATGTAAAAACTTAGTGTGATCTTAACATAGACAATTAGGTTCATAATACGGAGAGTTAATTTCCTAGCCAGAAATGAAAATTATCCTAACACCGCAATGAAAATACTACCTCTGGTCATATTTATAAGAGTTAGTTGACTAATTTGAAGAGATTAAAGAAAGAAGTTAAGTTAGTTATTTGTAATAAATAGGTGTTATCTTTCCTAAAATATCTTTACTAATCAAGTGTATTGGCTAAAACTATTATTGTTAGAAAGACTATCTTGAAAAAAAATACATAAATATGACACACAAAGTGAATTGGGGTTTTATATTTATGACCTGTTTGGGAGCCCCCAAAACCATGGTTTGAGTGGGATGTCACCCAAACAGCATCAATTTTGGAGAAATAATCCAAAACCATGGTTTTGAAGCCCAAAATAATGGTTTCAGGAGAAGTGAATCCATTCTGCTTCTGACTCAAATTGGAAAGTATGATTGTGCCTGTCAGAGTAGATCTCAATAATAATATGACTTTAACATCCCTCAATTATTTTTCATAAACATATTTAATCTTATATCTTATAAATATATATACACATATTAATTATTTATTAATTATATTATCTTATGTATTATTAATTATGTTGGTAAAAAAATATTATTAATAATTTTATTCCTTCAAATTAAAATCTATCATAAAATCTATCATTTATATAATTATCATATTAACTAATGTTTTTTTTAGTAATTTGTATATATAAAAAGTACTCCTAATAACAACTATCCAAACACTCTTACTTCTTGCAATCACTTTTTCACAAAATCTATTCTCCACGGAGTCTATTCTCCATAAGTTATTTTTCAAACAATGGTTTGGTTTCATCCAAACACTCCCTTAGAACCAAAACAAAAGTCAAACAATGTCTTATATTAAAAACCGGAAGTAATAATACAATACTTTTCAACCCATAAGATGTAATATTTTAAAAATTTAGCATGTAATTTTTTATTATTAGTTTAATGATATCCTCAGGTTGCTTTAGACTTGAAATTAATATTTGTTGGGCCTAAAATATTTGGATTAAAGCCTTTTTAATAAATAAGTTTTCATGAATTCAAACCTGTGTTCCTCCCTTTATAGGGTGGAACTACTTACTATCTCAATTATCACTTTGTTGGTAATGCTATCAGTTTTTTTAATTCAAATTACATGCTTTCTTACTGTTTCTTAATTTTGGCATTTTCAGTTTTTGTTCCAAGATCCTCACTCAACCCTATAACTAACTATTTTGGAGAATTGAAATTTTCACATTCATCATCAAATAAGATACTATGAGAATTCAAAAAATAAAAGAATAAAAATACATAACACACACATATATCACGCAGTTTATTTTTTATTTCAAAATTTCAAAGACATAAAAATTTTCAATGCATCATTAGTGTTATAATTATATAGTTTATTCGGTGTAGTTAATAATTAAAAGTATAAGGAGCGATATTAAATAGTATAAGCTGTCACTTATTAATCTTAGGTACTAGGTAAATGTATGGTATTTACGTTAATCCATTATAATTTACCTCAAATCATAATAATTATAAATGAAAAGTTAATGTTTTTAACTGTTTGGTAAATTAATTAAAATTGACTTATAACACAGATGAGAGAGAGTAAGAAATCTGAAAGAAAAAAATTTGTAAATTGCCCCTTAGATCCTTAATATATAGCTCACTTGTAACATATTCTAACAAAATAAGGATTGAATTAAATTGACAAAAAATTTTAATTCTATTTTTATAAAATTTTTCGTTTCATTTAGAAATTATTTTTATATTTCTTCCCTTATTTGGCATCCGAGTGGCAAAAAATTAGAAATTTTAAGATTTTCAGGAGGTTATACGTGCAAATAAAAATTAGAAATAACTGGTAAAAATTATTCCAATTTAATCAAAAGTTATGGGTTTGATTTTTTGAGAATGTAGTAGTGTAAGTGGTCGAGTCGGTTCACATAAATCCGTCCTATCATAATCCAATTCGGGTTTTGAGGTGTTTAGCAGGTATGAAAAGTGTTTTTTAAAAATATTTTTTTATAAATTAAAATAAATTCTTTTATATATTTATTATGTATACTGTAAAATATTTTTAAAATCATGATTTTAATTCTATCTAAATAGTTATTCAGAAAATATTTAAATAAAAACCAAATCATGATTTTAAAATTACTTTTACGATTTATAAAATAAACATATAGAAGAGTTTATTTTATTTTGTAAAAAATATATTTTGAAAACATTTTAAAGGTTGTCAAATATTTTTATTTGTAGTTCGCCGGGGAAAAAAGCTAAGAATACGTGGGGAGTGTACTTTGAATTGAGTGTGGGGCCCATTAAGGACGGTAGTGGGGCAGAGCAGAGTGAGGAGAGACACAGCTGTCAAAGGGATGGCCAATGGGAGAGTGGGCCCCAGAGAGGACATTGGTCTCAGAACTAAAACCCTAATCATGAATCAAAGCGCAGAGCTGAGACGGAGACACCTCCCCTGCCTTCTTGCTTGCTCTTGATTCTCTTGTCTTTTCACTTTCCTCCTCTTGTCTCCTCCGCCCCCACTTTCACAAACCCTAGCTACCACTTCCTACCCTTCACTTTTTGTTGTATACTCTCCACGTCTTTAAAAATTTCAATTCCCTTTTTAAATGTAAAAATCTGATCACAAATTCTCAATACTTTTTCTTTAAAAGCGATTTTGCTGTTTTTCAAACACTTCCTACAGTTTAAAATTTATGTGTTCTTAATTTTTTTTACCTCACTTTTAGTGGCCTTAATTATAGGTTATTCAATATAATTTTTGCATTCATTTGCAATTTAAATCAGACTATGTTTGGTTTTTTGGGGTGATTCTATGATACTTTTCCGTCTTTAATATAAAACCTAATTGTTTAGTTGATTTTGATCATAAATATAAGATATATTTTTCATATTTATTAATTTTTTTTCTAAATTATCCTTATAGATACTCCATCAACTACGATCAAGTAAAAAAGATAGAGAAGATATTAAAAAAGATGATTATGGTGTTTTAAGAAAAACATATCATATTTCTTATGATTAATTAACTTATCTAATTTCTTTAATCTAATCAAATTAGTTAAATATATCTTATAGGGAAAACCATATTGGAGGTACTTGTATTTTTTTTATATTTTCAATTTGGTACCTATGTGTTTTTTGTTCTTAACTAAATCTTTAAGTTTGCTCAATTAACATCATTAATCCTTATGTAGAGACTAAAAATACCAATAAAACAAAGTTATAAGAGTTAATGTTGCTAAAAAAATAAAATTAAATGTTTAATTAAGAGGAAAAAAATACATAGGTACCAAATTAAAAATTGAGAGAAAGTAGAGGTACCTATGATATGGTTTTTCCTATCTTATATTAAGGATTCAAAGAATATATAAAATAGATACATGAGCGGAGGTCGAGCTTGCTTAGGATGAATTCAGAGAGTTTACGTGACTATTGTTTGACTCAAGTAAACACACCAACCCTCTAAGATTGAGAATGGGCTTGTTTAAACCCCACGTGATTGTCTTTAAGATTGAAATGTAAATACACTCATAAATATATTTTTTTTTATTACTCCACCCGGTATCCCAGAGAAATAGGCGTCTTTCAGCCGTGACAACGTCCCCAGACTAATCCGGATTCGGGGGCTTGCAAGGATCCATATGGACGGCGCCCCCTGGCCCCTTGGAGTGCTGCGTTCCCACGTCTCGAACCCGAGATCCGTGGTTAAGCTAGGACGACCCCAGCCAGTCGACCTAACCCCGCGGGGTTCACTCATAAATATTTTTTAGTTGCAAAAATACACATGAATTTTTAAAATGTTGTACAAATGTCACGGCTATTAATTATTGTAACATTAATTATTTGTTTGGCTTATTTGGCTTAAGACAATACTTCATAATGCTGAATATACCCAAAATAATATTTTGAGGTGTTGGATGTATCTTAATCTTTTTTAAAAAATATTATACAAATATTATGGCTTTAATTATTACTCCTCCGGTCCGTAATGTAAGACCCATTTAACAAATTTGATTAAATTAAGGAAGTTAGGTAAGTTAGTTAATTATAAGAAATGTGACACATTTTTTCTAAAACACCATAATCATCTTTCTTAATACCCCTTTCCCTCTTCTACTTGGTTAGGGTTGAGGAGTATCCATGGGGTAATTTAGAGAAAATTGATAAATATAAAAAATGGGTCCTATATTTAGGACCAAAACCAACTCAACAATTGGGTCCTATATTAAGGACCGGGGGAGTATAACAGTAACCGTTTGTTTGGCTCAGAACAATAACATGGATGATGATCTGGACTGCAGATTTTTTTAAAAAAGATTTATTATTTTATTTTTGTATATTCATTTAAAAGCTGAAGTAGATTAATGTATTGAAAAATATAATTGCGAAAGTAAAGTGGGAATTTTACCCAAAAGGGCAGCAGGAAAAAAGACTGGAGAGCATTGGATTCACATGGGAGGGGGCAGTCTCTTGAAATGGAGCATTGCATATAATTATGAAAAAGTAACTCCAAAGAGTAACTATAAAAAGACATCATTGTTTTGTCGGGTAGATAATAATAATAATAATAATAATTTTTCAATTATTATATTTTATAATAATCAATAATAATTTATTCACTGCGATGCCCTTACATACCGACAAGGTGTACCGCCACCATCCCCGTTTCCCCGCACTTTTCCTCCTCAGCACCTCGCCAGCTGCATCCTTGTGTTTGTGGGCTCCACTCTTCCTTAGGGTTTATGCTGTACACTGAAATACCCCCTTGGGTCCATTATGCCCCCAATCCAATCTTACTTATAACCTTTAACATATTTTATTAGAACTGAAAAAAATTTTAAATTTTAAATTTAAATTTAATAATTTTTTTAAACTTATCATTATCTAATTTTTTTCCCAAAAAAATAATACCTTATACCATATGAATTATCATAATTGAATATGCTCACGTTCAATTCATGCAAATGGCGGTGAGGAAACAAAGCCTACTTATTATCTCACTTCAAATGTAATAGGGATAAGTTTCAAAAAAGAGTATAATCTTTCAAAGGATCAATACTTTTAACCCTTTTTTTTTTTTGCCAACAAGACTTTACATGCTATTACCTCCTATCATTAATATTTATAACCAGTTTGAAATTCAATTTAATTTTAAATATAAGACTTTAATTCACTTTGTCTATCATTTTTATCCATTGTTTTCGAAGTTGTCTTGTAGTAATTGCACATATTAAAGATTACGTTAAATAATGATAGCCAATACATATCATTATAAGGGTATTTTAGAAGAGATAACACTTATTTATTAGAAATAACTAACTTAATAAACTTTCTTAATCTATTTAAATTAGTCAACTAGTTCTTATATTAAGAATCAGAATAACTAGTATTAGTTATCTTTCTTGATATAGGACATTTGGTTTTAAAGGCTCTGTCTTTAAAATGGAAGTGAGTAGTAATGAATATTTTCACATTCAAACTTTATGGTCATTTTTATTCTCGTTAATAATATAATTATCATCAGTATATTATTAAACTAAATACTGGTTTTGTGTGCCAAGCAGTGTATTGAAACCCAGACTAGACTGGTCGATTCAAA
The DNA here is from genome assembly GCF_004799145.2 of Neltuma alba. Lineage (NCBI taxonomy): Eukaryota > Viridiplantae > Streptophyta > Magnoliopsida > Fabales > Fabaceae > Neltuma > Neltuma alba. The sequence goes on from NW_021632928.1 coordinate 15,057, forward strand.
CTAGAAACTGGTGAACCGATCCAGTTGAGTATTTAAATTGGAAGTGAACCGACCTGATATGACCCGGATCATCCCGGGGCAAATCGGTAATGACCTGGTTAACCCATTTGGTTTAGTGGGTTAACTCGGTTCCCTTTTTTAAAAAAAAATATTTTGATGATTTTTTTTAAAAGCTGTTGATAATTAGTACTTAGTTATTGAATAACTATAGGGAGAAATATTTTGTTATCATATATTTATTTTGATATTTTGTTGGGATGAATATTTAGTGATTTTAGTAGTATCCGGTTGCCTTTTTTTTTCAAAAAAAAATTATTTTGATTTTGTTTTTAAAAGATGTTGATAATTAGCAATTAGTAATTGAATAACTACAGAGAGGAATATTTTGTTATCATATATCCATTTTGATATTTTGTTGAAATGAATATTTAGTGATTTTAGATATTAGAAGAAATTGTAAGTATATGATTATTTTACTAGTGATTCAAGATATTAAATTGATATCTAGTGCTTAGTGTAAATTTAAATTATTTTTTATTTTTTTAGTTCTTACTGGTTTGGCTTCGATTTAACCTACTGACCCTTGACCGGTTCAATTGCCGGTTTGGTTTTTAATACCTTGATGTCAAGTCTGAAATAAATTAAATTTTTTAAGAATTAATATAATTTTTAGTCCCTCAAATTTATTTATTTTTATTTTAATCCCTTGAATTTTTAACTATAAATTTTGGTCTCATAAGTTTTTTTTGGCTAAAATATTAGTCTCTTATAATTTAATAAAAATTTGGATTATTTTGTCCATTAAGAGTCTAAAACCAAAACAAGACAAACTTAAGAGACAAAATATTATATCAACTCATTTAATATAATATTTTTTTTTAATATTACAATTGCAAGATATAACTAATGGGTAAACGCGACGCCATATATTAACTCCATTCAACTTAACACCCAAAAAAAGCATAAAAAGAAAGAAAGAAAGAGCATTCAAAAGCGCATGACAAATTAACAACAAAGAGAACACAGAAGGGCGGATTGGTAATTCTAGTTTCGATCTTTTTTAAAACAATACAGGTCATAGAAGCACTGATCATGTGGGTGATCAGTGGTCGGAATATGAAGATTAAGTAAGTACATTATAACTAATGATTAATAATTAATGATAGTTTATTTATTTAAGTCAGTTCAGTCTCACTTTAGTGTCGGCTAATATGAAGCATCCTTCCGAGACCATGATCTTCCTTGTTCGGAACTTTCATTTAATTAAGATTAGAGAATCCCTCCGTTATAGAAATAATTTAATTTGGTAGCATACTGTACAACTTTGTCTTTTTTTACTTTAATAATTTGCTGAGTATTTGGATTTACAAAAATAACGTAAGGTTAAAAAAGCAATAACAGCTTCGATTTGTGCTAACGTGAAAAAAATTTACTACGTATCAACCAACAAATTGTTGATTGAAGACAAACGGTCTTATTTTTGTAAAAAATATAAATTTAAATATTGGAAAGTTCGCTTATTAGGAAAGGTGAAAATCCTTTATATTTTAAGCCCTGAAAGGAAAACCTTTGATTAAATAAAGAAATTTTGTTTACTAATTTTTACTATGTATCAACTAACAAATTATTGGTTGAGGTATATGTGATCTCATTTTCATAAAGAGAAAAATTTAAATTTAAATAAGGAGAAGCTCATTTATTAGGAAAGGCAAAACTCATTTGCATTTTAAGCCTTAAAAAGAAAACTTTTGATTAAATAAAGAAATTTTTTTACCAATTTCTTACTATGCATCATGCATGTTTGAGCGATTTTTTTTTATTTTTTTAAATTTTGCTTTTATTGAAAAATATGTGCGTATATGAAAGCATACTACTACTATTTATGAATTATATAAACAATGTCACTTATCTTTTTTTTTTTATTTATCAAAACCGTACATAAGTTAACTAGAAATAAAAAATACACAAGGAAACTTAGAAAGATACCATCTGATATCGTTAACCAAAACTCTAAATTTCGAAGACGGAGGAAGATTGTCCCTTAGCAGAAGCGCCACACCCTTCCTTTGTAACAAAAAAGTCAATGGATATGCATAAGGGCCAACAATCCAAGTTTGCACATTCATAAACTGAAGCTTTTTACAGATTTCTTGAAACATAACCTGTGCGCTATTCTTCTTCTTAGGCACCACAACCAATCTACGGAAGATCAAAGTCTGTTGAAAATGTAGTTCAATCATCATGTGTTTAAATTTCTTACCGAATTCCATTCTCTGACTCAACTGCACCTTCGATATCCAAGCAGACAAATCATATGAAGTTGACCAAACCTGAGGACCTCCTGCCTTAAAGTTTCTCTTTGTCATGTTGTCTTGAATCATATCACATTGACAGACTAACCCACGGACATAATCTAAAACTTCTTGAGGCATAGCTGATTTATTTTCATGTAATTTCAGATTCCGAAAAAACCAAATACTATAAAGAAGAAGACAGGTCAATATGAATGAACCATCTGGGTAGATCCATCAATTCTTGTTGAGAGGAACGCAAGCTGAGTGGAGAGCCAAACCAAATAGCACGAGCCTAGGAACAATTGAAAAACAAATGTACCATCGTCTCATCTTCCTCACAGAAAGTACATCCCTTATCCACATGTATATTTCTTGCCATTAACAAGGATTTCACTGGTAAGGCCTGCAAGAAAAACTTCCAACAAAATAATTTTACCCGAGGTGTAAGAGGTAATTTATTCAAAATAGAATTTATGGTTCCTCTCAAGGGAAGATCTAAATGGCAGTTCTGAAGACATAACTTGTATCCATCAACAACACTATAGACACCCTCAACCTTACCATTCCAACAGATAGTATCTTTACTATGACAAGTGGATATAGGAAGGGAAGCAATTTCATCTCTCACATTTTGATTGTACAACAAATTCAAAGAGTCAGGTTCCAAGAACCATTTTGCAGAGTAAGATCCCTCACAGTCGATAATGCAACAGGAGAAATCATCTGTATTGGCCACCAAAGGTGACTAAACAAATTAATTGACTTCCCATCCACAATATTCCAATATAATCGATCTGTGATAATGTGAGCAGTTTTCTTAATTCCTTTCCAAATTGGTGATTCAATGTAATGATTAAGAATCAGCCCATCATCCAAAGAGGAAACATATTTAGGCTTAATTACCATAGCAAGTAAAGAGGTGTCCACTGAAGAAAATATATGTTCCACTGATTTAGCTAAAAGAGCATTATTGAATGCCTCAATCTTTCGAAACCCCATTCCACCTTCTGTTATAAGAACACAAAGCTTGTCCCAAGATAACAAATGCATCTTCTTCCCATTAGAATTAACACCCCAAAAGAAGTCAGCCATTTTCATGTCAATTTCATGACAAAAGGAAGCTGACAACTTATAATTGGATAGCATATAAACAAGTGAAGATGAAAGAACATATTTAATCAAAGTAGCTCTTGTAGCTTGAGAAAGTAAAGTTGCTTTCCATGCTTACAGTTTGGAATCTATCTTATTAATTATTTCCTGGCAAACCTTCTTTTTGTCTCTTCTTGAATCCACATAGATGCCCAAATATTTACCAAGAGAGGAGTGGACTTTTATGCCAAGTAGACGAGCCAAACTCTCCTTAACTCGATATGGAATGTTCAGACTAAACACCAAGCACGACTTCCTTTTGTTCACTTTTTGTCCTGCAATACTTTCATATTGGTTTAAAACCTGAAACACTGTATTTAGAGTGGATTCATCAGCCTGAGCAAATAAAATAGTATCATCAGCATACATCACATGAGTTAGAGGTAGAGAACCCTGAAAAATTGATAGTCCCTTTCGTGACCCTCTTCTTTACTCAAGTAATATCATAGCAGAAAGAACATTAGCACCAAGAATAAACAAATATGGAGAAAGAGGGTCTCCTTGGCGCAACCCATAAGAGGGAGAAAAAGATTGAGATAAAGATATAAGATACCATTGAAATGCAAGTCATCAACATGCGCACCCAAAACATGGGAAAGCCCATATAGATCAATAAGGCATGTAAAAAGGACCAAGACATACTATCATAGGCTTTCTTTATATCTAGTTTCATAGCACACCAGCCTTTCTTATTTCTTCTTATTGATTTCAACTTTGTTATTGCTTCCGAAACCACCAAAATGTTATCATTAATGAGACGCCCCTTGATAAAAGCATTTTGGAAGGGCGAGATTAGATCATTCAGAATCAACTACAACCTGTTACAGAGAGTTTTAGCCAAAATCTTATACAGCACACTATATAAACTAGTCGGCCGAAACTCATCTAGACATTGAGGGGAGTTTGTTTTGGGAATTAAAGCAATATAAGTAGTTCCCAACTCTCTTGCGAGATCACCGGACTGAAAGAATGTTCCCATTAACGGTTTAACATCCCCTCCAATATCTAACCAAAATTTCTAAAAAAATCTAGCATTGAAACCATCATAACTCAGGGTTCCTTCAGGATTCATTTGTTTAATAGCCAAGTCAATTTCCTCATCTTTGAACGGTTGCATCAAAGTTAATTTATGCGATAAAGACAATTGAGGAAGAGAGAGAGTGTTCAAAAAGGATAGAATTTCTTCCTGGGGTTTATCTTCTTTCCTTGTAAAATTTTTTTTTGAAGAAATCAACTGCTAAATCTTTAAGTTCATGAAGTCCTGAAACCCAAATCTCATCATTATTTTTAAGCTTCGTTATAAAAGAGGATGATCTTCTTCTCTTGACCAAATTATGGAAAAAAGTGGTATTTTTATCCCCGTAAAGTGTCCAGTTAACTCGTGCTCTTTGTGCCCATAAGATCTCTTCACATTCATGCCAAAAGTTGAGGTCATTACGCAGCTTAACAATCCAAGAGCTGTAGTCTTTCTTTGTCAAACCTGATTGTAAATTATTAATCATTTGTTCCAAACAAAAAATTTTGTGTGAAATTTTCCCCACTTTCAATTTATTCCATCTAATAAGTTCCTCTTTTAGACATTCCAATCTGAAAATCAATTGCGAAGGTTCATGTGGGGAAACAATAGAATTCCAAACCTTTTAAACAATGTTTCCACACTCAGAAAATTGAAGCAAACAAATTTCAAATCGAAAAGGTTGTTTTCTACGCTGGCCCTCCAAAAGTGAGTCAAATGTCACTTATCTTGAACTTCATGCTAAGCACAAAAAACTTGCATTTTTTTTAATACTCCCAACAAACATTTTTTTAAAGAGTATTTAACTATATTACAGAAATGAAAAAATCAATTAACATATTTAAAATTGTTTTTTTCTCATAAATGTTCTTCATTAAATAGTCTTATTTCTTTTCCAAGTCAACCCTGCGTAGAAGATTCTCTTGGCCTCTCTTTGTTTTTTTTCCTTTCCTCTCAAAATCTCAAAATTATTTAAATTTAACATTTTATAAAATTATTAATATTATTATATTTTATAAATTATTTTTACGTACTATATTGTGAAGTGTCTAGATCAAATTTTAGCAATTTTAATTTATTTTTATTTAATATTATAATAATATGTTATAAAATATAATATATGACAAATTTTGAGAAGATCTAAATACCAGTACACACTATCAATTTCTCTTAATTAATTAAATACTTTTTTGAAAAAACATATCAATTATTGCTTAGATTTCATGAGAACAGTCAAATCATTATTTACGTAAAATATATACTACTTTCAATCCTTAATATAAAAACTAGTTTGACATTCAATTTAGTTTTTAATATAAGAGTTGATCCATTTTATTGTTCATAGTTATCCTTTTTTTTTTTAAAGTAGTCATTGTAATAACTACACACGTTAAAAGTTTTGTCAAATAATAGTTTTAACTAATACATATGACTAGTAAAGGTATTTTAGAAAAGATAGTACATATTTATTACAAATAACTATCTTAACTTATTTTTTAATTTATTCAAATTAGTGAATTATTTCTTATATTAAAAATCGGAGGCGGTAAAATATAACAAGTAGCATTATTTTATAAGTGCGTGCAAATCAGTTTGTTTAATTTTCTGATAATGTATACATGGAAATGGGTTTGTTTTGCCAACAAATGGAAACTGGTTTCCGAGGTTTGTTATTATCTCTGGTTTTTAGTATAAGACTTAATTAATTAATTTAAAGAGATTAAGAGAGTCGCTAAATAACTTTTAGATATTTATATTTATTGTTTTTTTAAATTAATTTGACTCACTTATGAATTGATATATAATATAATGTCACACATACATATTTTAGAAAGATTATATAACATATACTATGATTAAATAATTTGGTTATTTTCCCAATCTATCTAAATGAATTAATTGGATATTATATTAAAAAGATCGAATGTAGTATTTGATATGTGAATGGAAGTGTTCATATATTTTTTAATTAATACTAGCCCCATTTTTAATATAAGAGTTAATTTAACTTTTAATTTGATGCTAAATATAAGTTATCAATCTATTTTATCTCTCATATTTATTTATCTCTTGTAAAATAGTTTTTATAGTAGTTATACATGTTAAAGGTTAAATCAAATGATAGTTTTTGCTAATATACGATTAATAAGGGTATTTTAAGAAAAACAAAACATAATTATTATAAATAACTAACTCAACAGATTTTTTTTAACATATTTCAATTAATCAACTAACTCTTATATTAAGAACAAGAGGTAGTATGTGTATTTATATTATGAAAAGATCAAAATGTCATTGTGGTTGTTTTTTCAAAAGAATAATATGAGGCTTCAATCCCAAAACCATCACATTGCATCCAATGGGAGAGTAGAACAATCAAATGAGGGATTCAACCAAACTTGAAAAACAATTATTCCATCAAATAAAGAAATTAACAACACAACGAAAAAACTACAATATACTCCCTCTTTTGTCTTCCCCCAACATACTCCCCCTTAACCTATATATATAATAATAAATAATCAAATTACATAAATTAAAAAATTGAAAAAAAATGTATGAGGTATTTTTATCTTTTCTTCCATAAAATTTAATTTCATTTCCATCAGAGGAAATGCAGTGAGATAAAAGTTGTTGGAAACTAATTCTCTACCATGAGGGTTAACTAAAAATTTCCCTAATTATTAAGCTCAAAACAAGGACCAGACCACGAAAAACAAAGCATATACTAAGAGGCACCATTCATTCCAACTCTGCAAGTGCTGCTACAAATTAAACAATTCCATTCGTGGTTAATGACTTCAAATAATGATAATATTAAAAAAAAAAAACCTAACCAACATATTACTTCCCGTTCTTAATGTAAGATTCACTTTATAATTCAATTTTTTATTAAAATAAATATTATATTAAGAATCAGACATAATACTATACTGTAATTCGGTACTTACAATAAGAACATAGGGAAAAACCAATCAGGTGGAATTTGACTGCCCTCCATATTTCCACTTTCATAGTGCCCAATTGCCATGTCTCATACGTAGAGGGTATTAAAGTTTGTTTTCATTTCATTTTCAGAGGCACATGATGTATTAACTATGATTATTTAAACAATGACCCGACCATTTAATTCAAAATTAAGTACGAGTATAATTTGGGGTATTTGTTTATTGGCAACATATCATTGCCGTGTAATTAAAGTTATGGGGAGGTAGTACCCAGGAAGGCTTATTCGGGCACGGCTGTTTAGGAAACTGGACCGACCGGCTTTAAATAATGCCATGTGTCATATAATCCCAAATATCGGCACAAGGTGGGGTTATTAGCACTAATTTATAAGACGTAATTTGTCATTCTCATGTTCAATTTTCTTTAAATCTAACGATGGTAGAATTAAATAAATAAAAATATATTTTTTAAAATTTTTTTATATAAAATTAAAAGATCAAATATACTACCTCTAATCATTAACATAAAAGTTAGTTAACTAATTTGAGTAAATTAAAAAAAATTAGTTAAGTTAGTTATTTGTAATAATTATGTATTGTCTTTTTTAAAATATCCTTACTAATCAAGTGTACTGGCTAGAATTACTATTATTACATGAACTACTTTTAAAAAAAAAAAAGAAACAAAATGGACCGAAGTGTAGTTGGCCCTTGATTGATACTTACACCATAATTGATCCAACACGACATGCAAATGAAAGAAAAATGTAAAGCAGCACCCCACTTTCCTCACTTATTGTTGAAAATAGCCTCTTATTAAGACTCTATTTGAACTGGCCAGCCACATTAATGAATCGGTAAATTAGTTCTTTTTTAGTTAATATCAAGAGTTTTGGATGAAACAAGTGTGTTGGATTCCAATATAATCTTCCAAACTTTAATACAATACTTATTTAACTATTTTAATTAAATTAAAAAATTATATAAGTTAGTTAATTATAAAAAAATATGACATGTTTTTTTTTTTGTAATATCATAATTTGATTCTAATATATCCCTCTGATCTTTAATATAAGACTTATTTAACTAAGTTGATTAGACTAAAAAAGTTATGTAAGTTAGTTAATTATAAAAAATATGACATGTTTTTTTTATAACACCATAATCATTTTTCTTAATATCACTCCATCTCTTTCTTTATTACAGTTAAGAGAATATTCTTAGAAGTAATTTAGAAAAACTGATAAATATGATAAATGAGTATTATATTTATGACCAAAATTAACTTAATAATTATGTATTATATTAAGGACTGAAAGGGTATTTCTTTTTAATTAATGACAGTTCATCATACTTGTTTTTTTTATAGAAAATTTGTTTTCTTTGATTTTATGTGTAATTTATACAGGAATATTCCATTTAATTGTGAATTAATACATTTTTATTTAAATATTACTTCATTTAACTTTTAAAGTCATATCACATATGAATATTTTATATATTTTTAATTATGATTAGGTTGATTTTACTGTTGTCAAACTCGCTAGTTAATTATCTAAATTTAAAGCTCTGGTAAAATTGAGTTAATAATTTACATTGAGTATGATAAATTATAAATATTAATATAACCTTTAAATTTCATAGAAACTTTTACATTGAGTATGATAAATTATAAATATTAATGAATTTAATTCCAACTATGTGGATATATCTACACTAAGTAATTGTATTCTTTGTATTATAACTATTTAATCATAAATTTTTGAGAACTATTTATTGATAAATGTGACTCTTACGAATTTAAAATTTGAGTCTAAATTCTGATTATGAGTTTGCTTTAAGTTTTTGAGTACGACAACTTTGATTGATCTTGAATCTTTGGGGAAAAAAAGGAATCATATGATATTAAATTTTTTTTATCACCAATCATTATAATATGATGCTAAAAACCAAATTTGGGCCCCTTGCTTTGTAGGAGTATAAAGTTTTAGAATGACAAATGAGTCACATTCTTCATCATTTTTTTTGGTGATAATGTTCTTCATCATTTGATGCGATGGATTTCAAGGAGAATTATTTTTTATTTTGTTTCTTTAAAATTTGATATTGTGGACCTTTTTTCCAATTGATCATAAATTTTGAAAAATTATCAACATCAGTGTAAATCAAAATTGGTAATTTGCACAAAATATAAAATTGGAAGAAAACCACACTGTCCTTTTTTTTCTTTTTCTTTTTCTTTTTTCTTTTTTGAGGCCAACGAAAACCACACTATCCATAAGTTCGGGTTTTACTGGGCATCATGACTGTAATATAAGACCTTAATATAAGACATTCAATCCTTAATATAAAATCTTGTTTAACTTTTATTTTAGTCCTAAATATAAAATTTTAATTCATTTTGTCTCTCACATTTATGTATTTTTTTCAAGATAGTCATTCTAACAATAATAATTTTAGCCAATACACTTGATTAGTAAGGATATTTTAGGAAAAATAACACATATTTATTACAAATAACTAACTTAACTTCTTTCCTTAATCTTCTCGAATTAGCCAATTAGTTCTTATAAATAGAACTAAAGGTAATATTTTTTATGTTATCGATTGTTGTTACCCGTCAAATTAATTGATTCTGCAAATTGTGTGATTGATTTATTTCATCCGATAATTTGGTCATGCATTTTGAGTAAGCGAATACTTATATCAACTTTTTTTTATGTTCAGTATGTCAAGTTCTTCAATCATATATAATATTATTTAATTATAAATTTACATGAGGCAAAAAAGACACATGGCTATATATCATCAGAGAATTTGATATAATAAATATAAAAAATTCGATCTAAGTTTTTTTCCCCTTTTATATACTGTATACCCGTGACCAGGTCATCAACTCATCATAATAGTTTTATTAAACTTGGGCAACCTTTTTTTTTTTCATTCTTTTACTATTTTCTTCAAAAAAATTCTAAAAAAAATAACCGCTAAATTTTAAAATTTTATATCATTATTAGTTACTGTACTTGTAAAGAAAATGATTACACTAAAAAACAAATGATAACACACTTTTGTAGTAATTTCTATTTTCTAATTTGAAATTTTGAAATTCAATAATATATTTTTTTGGATTTTTCTTGTCTTTAAATGTTTGAGTAAAATTTAAATACTAGAAAATAAATTATCACTAGTGTATGCTCTGAATTGCATCTCAGCAAAATTATTGTGTTACATATAATTTTTTTTGAAAAATTTGCTAAATTATCAATGTATCATCCAAGATCCAAGATGGTGGTATGAAATCTAGACTGAATGTTAAGATCAGATCAACAGATCATGCCTTGACGTGCATATATACTCTCCCTCTCTATCGTCCCCCCTCCCCCTTTCTTCCTTTAAATATAGATACAGATGGGGGCATTTTGTGATGCTATATTATAAAATCTCTGTCATAAACTCAATCTCTTGAAATAACGACAGGACAACTTTGAAATCAGTAAAAAATAAGAAACAGAAAAAGACAATATTTTGAATATCTCCAACAATAATTACACGTGAAGCGGGTAAAGATCTATGTTTAGTATTCATAAAAAATTATTTGAAGATTTATTAACATTACTTCCAATCCTTAATATAAGACCTTGTTTGACTTTTATTTTGATTCTAAATATAAGATCCTAATCCACTTTATCTATCATATTTATGCATTTTTTTTCAAAGTAGTCATTCTAACAATAGTAGTTCTAACCAACGTACTTTATTAGTAAGGATCTTTTAGAAAAAACAACATTTATTTATTACAAATAACTAACTTAACTTTTTTTTTAATCTCTTCAAATTATCAACTAGCTTTTGTAATTTGGACCAAAGGTAGTATTAGATTTTTTTGGCCAAAGATTTATTAATACCATATGCTACTAGTTTTTAATATAAGAGCTCGTGGACTAGCATGGATAAATTAAGAAAATTAGACATTAAGAATGTAAAATGTGGATTTGTATCTCTCCATGTCGATGTCTGATTATTAAAACTCCGTCTCGATGTTGACACTTTTACTTTTTTAAAAACATACTACTCCGTCCCTTATTATAAGATTGTTTTAATTAAATTGTGAGATTTAAGAAAATAGTTAAAATTAGTTAAAAGCAATTAATACGTAGCAAATATAATTTTTTTCAAATATACCCCTATATATAAATGGATAAAGGTGAGAGAGTAATAATGCGGTGAATGAAGAAAGAGAATGTATTAAATACATTAAATTAGGGGTAAAATAGATAATATTGCATTAAATATTTAGACAAATTTAAAAGGAATCTTATAAAAAAAAACAAACGTATTCAAAAAATTAGATTTTATAATAAGGAACAGGGAGAGTAATTTTTTGTTCAAATAATTTTTTTGATGACCTTTGTTCAAATAATTTATTTGACTGTTTATATATTGATCTTCGACGACTGAATTTTATTATTTGTAACATTAATTGCAGTTTTTTCTTCACTTGACAAGAACCGAGGAAGGATAATATTCACAATCTAAGATCTTTTTAAATAATATCAGCTAATCATTTATTATTTTTCTATTATTATACATTTTTCTTCTTACACATATATACGAAACGAGAATGATTAAATACAAATTATTGAAAAATGGCTGTGGTTGGGGGGACTGAGGTGCCTTGTGCTCATAGTAACATAGAGGGTCTTTTTAGAATGGTTTATAAACAATTTTTTTAATAATAATTTACAGAATATGATGTAAGTATGTAAAAAACAAATTTTTGTTTTGATTTATACAAAACATGCTGTAAGTGCTCATAGTTGTGAATCCAAATAAGACCAGCCTAATCGGAAAATTGTGATGAATGGGGCCACTCAGGAGCCCCAAAAAATGCAGCATTTATTTGAGGATTGGGCTTATTCCCATGACCCATTTGATAGTTTTTTTTGAAAAATAATTTTGTTTCTCCCAATTTTTAATTTGATACCGTACATTTTTTCCTCTTAATCAAACATTTTAATTTTACTCTGTTAGTACCGGAGGCTAATCAAAATTATAGGTACCTATAGTTTTTCCTCTTAATCAATCACTAAATGTAAAAATTGAGAAAAATTATAGGCAATTGCAAAATATTTTTTTTTATATTTTTTAATAAACAAGAATATCTTTGTACTCAGAGTGAATTTGCTTAAGATAACATCAATCACTAAGGGGGTGTTTGGATAGAAACCAAACTATAGTTTCAAAAGTGTTTTTACAGTTTATGAAAAAAATATGTAAAGAAATTTATCTCGTTTTACAGAAAAATACTTCTGAAACCATGATTTGGAGGTTGCCAAACACCTCCTAAATGTCAGCACAGCTCTTTAAATGGAGGAGTAATCGTGGGAATCATCTGCCACGTGTTCCATCTCATACAGGTCCAAGTCCACCAGTTTTTTTGGCCTAGAATTTTCTTTGTTTTAACACCTGATGAATTTTCTACGTTTACAAATTAAATGTGAACCGCTGATCTAAAAAATTGGAAAATTGTTCAATCTCTTTTACCTAATGCACCCGTGCATTGATCAGTTTAATGATACTGCAAGAAAATAAATGACTGTGGTCAACATCAGAATGATTTAATAAATCCAAATTAACAAAAAAAAACGGCTTTTAAAAAAACTCTTCACAAAATTTGCGGGTATCTTGACTCATTAATCAGAGGTATCAAGTTCGATTCCCTGCTCCCGTTTGAGGTACCTTAGCCGGGTCGGGTCGGATTAGTCAGGTTCTAAATGCCACCTTTAATTATTAATATAAGAGTTAGTTAACTAATTTGAGTAAATTAAAGAAATTTATTAAGTTAGTTATTTGTAATAGTTAGGTGTTGTCTTCCCTAAAATATCATTGCTAATAATGTACTAGCTAAAACTGACATTTGATTGAATATTTAACATGTGCAAAACTACTTTGAAAAAAATGCATAAATATAAGAGATAAAGTGGATTGGTATCTTATATTTAAGACCAAATTAAAAACTAAACTAACTTTTATATTAAGTACTGGAGGTAGTAATAAGATTGATAGTTTCATCGTTACTTGAAAAAAAGAAGGGAAAATTAATCTTTTGGTTCTTCAAGTTTTAACTCACTTATAACTTAATTCTTTCAATTATGACTCGGTACAACTCAGTCTCTAAACTTTTAACTCGCTTATAACTCAATTTTTAATAATTTAATCCTTATCATATATAATTTGTTTTTAGTCATCAAATAATTATCTTACATGGCAACAAATATTATTTTATAACACTAAAAATTGCTGACATATCATCCAACGCAAGCTATACGTATTTAATATTTTTTTTTAAGGAAAAAAGACAGAGTTCGTCGTCTTTCCCCTCCAGTAGAAGTGAAAGAAACAACCCAGCTTCCATTCATGGTGCCTTGAAGGAAATACCAATCATGGCCAAGAACGAAGAGAGCCCAGAATAAGTGCCTTGATGCTATGTTTGGATGGAGAAAAAATAAGGGGGAAAGGAAAACTAGAAAGCAAAATGGGAGGAGAAATGGTTTTTTCCCTGTTTGGACGAGGAAAGAAAAGTGGAAGAGAAAATGAGGTGGGTTCCACATCCCATTTTCCTCCCAACTTTTCTCTCCATGTATAAAGAGAAAATAAAAAGAAAACATATTTTTTCTCTCTACCTTACATATGTTTTTTCAGCAAAATAATATCCATTTATTTTTTTCATTTTATTTATTATTATCAAGTTTTTCTTCTATGTTTGCTTCATTGAAAAATAAAATAACTAAAATGGCAAAAATCCTTTCAAAATGGTAAAGTCGTTATTTTGGTTTTTTTAGCATTACATTACGCAAAATATTATTTTTTTTCTTTTTTTATTACAAAATTATTTGATATTAAGATATAATAACATGATAATATATCTTCATCAAATAATTTGATTTTAAATTATATGATTAAGTTAATGTAAATACGGTTTTTCATTATGATATTTAATTTGATTTTAATCAAAATATATTTTGATATAACATAAAGGGTATTTTAGTCATTCATATATTTACTCGTTTTCTTTCTTTTTTGTTTTCTTTTTTCTATCTATACATGAAAGGTGATAATATTTTCTCTCCAATGTTCTCTTTTTTCTATTTTCTCTTCTCTTATTTTCTTTCTTCTCAACTTTTTTTTTCCATCCAAAAAGAGGGTAAAGGAGCCAATAAAGAGGTGAAGTCGTGAGCTGTGAAGTTTGGTGCCTGTAGTGAGCTGCGATTAGCCCAGCGTTCATAAAAGGAGATAAAGCAAAGGGCTGCAGAATTTTTGCAGAGCGTACTCAATTTGATGTTCTTTATCTTTTCTACTAACTCAAATAAGAAAACTCAATATAATAGATACCTCTAATATCTGCCGATTGGGAAACTTCATTTAGCAGTACAATTCTAATCCTTCAAATCCTCAATGATCCTTCTCTTTCTTTTTTTCGTGATTAACTTGAGAGGTAAAGGAATTTCTTCTAATTCATTTCTGTTTGATCATGATATTCCTAGTAAGGATGTTGCTTTTAACCTTGTGTTTTGCAGTTCGTTTTAGTCTGGGAGTGAAGTTCCCTCCTCCTTTCATTTCTACTGGATGGGGAAGACGACGAACTGTGCTTTTTTCCCCCTAAAAAAAATATTAAATACATATAAGTTGAGTTGGATGACATGTCAGCAATTTTTAGTGGTATTAAATGGTATTTTTTGCCATGTAAAATAATTATTTGATGACTAAAAACAAATTATATATGATAAGGATTAAATTTGAAAATATTAAAGACTGAGTCAAAAGTTTAGAGATTGAGTTGTATCGAGTTATAGTTGAGGAAATGAGTTAGAAATGGGTTAAAACTTGAAGGACTAAAAGATTAATTTTTTTTAAAAAAAAATTAATGTGTCATGTGATGCATAAGAATGTTTTGATAAATCCTATTAACAAATTATTTTACTTTTATATTTTTTTCAGTGCTTTTTATGTTTCAAAGTACAAATTAAATAGAAGAATTTATTTGATAATTATTTTTATTGCCACGAAAGACATTGAGATTTGATACGGAAAGTATGAGTCATTTGATTTAGTTAAAAATTTTGAAAATATACGTTGTTTAAAATTTTTAAATAGTTATTTTCATACGAAACCAACCTACATGGTTTGAAGATTAATTATTCAAATCAGATAAAAAATAGTAACATGCTTTAGTAATAGAGTTCATTTCACATTAATAAGAGTTGAATCTTTCATTTTATTTAAAGTAAATTAAATATCTTTTTTGGGTCAAAACTTCTGTTCAATCTGATTACGTTGAATTTGAACATCTTAAATTTTCCCACTCTCTTTTGGTCATCAGGCATTTTGTCTCACCTTAATTCCATTTCTCACATGTTTTTTTTTTTTGACAAAACATTTTTCACATGTTTTTTAAACCAACATTTCTCACATGGTTTAAAACATCAAAAATGGGGTGCTAATTATAATTATAAATAAAAGGATCAACAGTAAAAACTTAGTTGTCAATTGTCATTGCTAAAAGTGGAAACTCAAAATCCTTTTCAATGATTTGCTAAAAAAAATAAAATCTTTTCAATAAAGTTAACTATAAATCCTTATTGACGGATAAAAATGTTAATCTTAACCCACACATTTCAAGATTAATTAATAATCAATAAGTTTTGAGACCGAAAGTAAAAACAATTAAAATAAAATTTCCCTAAAATACTACAATTTATTATTTTTTTTATTAATAAAATTTTTTATGAAAATTTTCCCTCCATTTTCCCTTTTATTTTTTGGTCCAAAAATAGAAAAAATGGGATTTCTTTGAAACAAAAAGAACTTACCATTTGGGATTCGGCATTGACCCAACCATAACGATAAGAACAACATGAAACGACATGGCAACGTGGCAGGTGAAGACCGTTCAAAGTCGTTTGGCAAATTAATGAAGGGAGAATTACAACAAAATCCCATAAAAAAAAAATAATTGCCAAAAAATCTTAATAATAATTTTAACAGTTTGTAATAATAAGTTTTATAATAAAAATAACAACTTTTAGGTTTTGTTTTTTAATTATTTTTTTTATTTGGGACGAAAGATCTTTCGGACTCATACAGTTGGTTGGTCACCACCTCCTCTTCTCGTGATCTCCGCCGCATTTCCAACTCAGCATCGTGACCTCCGAAAACATTGCTCCAATCTCATCTCATCTCATTTTTTAATCTAATCCTAATCCGTTCCCTTTTTTTCTGTTTTGGCCAGCAATCTTAAATCCACTTCTCCAAATCTGAAAAGGGCAAGAGTCGGAATCGAAATCGTTAATGAGCTTTGAAATTTTTTGATTTTATAATTGGTCATAATTTGGTCGTTTCATCAGTTTGACGGAGAATGTAAAGGCCCCTGATTTATTGGAATTTCGCGTGGGGATAAGATGATAATTATTAATTAATTATTATTTCCGTTTCTGAAGTCCCAAGCAGCATTTTAAAGTCAACTATGTCAGAACGATTGTTCATATTTAAGCCTTAAGCCTTCGGAGGAGGAAGAAGATTATTGGGAAAAATGTCGAAAGAAGAAGCTTTCATTGGGTCGATTGATCAGGGAACCACAAGCACAAGGTTCATCATCTACGATCGCTCTGCTCGGGCAATCGCATCTCACCAGGTCGAGTTTGCTCAGCACTATCCAGAAGCAGGGTAAAACCATGATTCCTTCTCTTTCTTTCTCTCCCTTTCAATTCTGGTTTTCTGATAAGTTTGTGGTGGGGCGGTGTTAGATGGGTGGAGCATGATCCAATGGAGATTTTGGAGAGCGTCAGGGTGTGTATCACCGGGGCTCTCGACCAGGCTAAGTCCGAGGGGATCAACGTGGTCAAGGGATTGAAGGCAATCGGTGTGACCAATCAGAGGGAGACTACTCTGCTTTGGAGCAAATCCACTGGGATTCCTCTGTACAACGCTATCGTTTGGATGGATGCTCGTACCAGTTCTGTTTGCAGGTACTCCTTTGAATCTCTTCGTTTTTCGTCAAGAATTCTTTTTCTGATTAATTGCCATTCGTTAGATAATATAATATGTATGATCTTATCGAGTTATTTCTGGGTCGTATATGAGTTTTGGATTTTGACAACAACTTGGGATTGAATCAGTATTACAACTATGAAATTCTTATTGAGCGTGGTCCAATGAAGAGAGTGCGATTTTCAGATTGTCCGCCGTGGCCGTAGGAAATTACATATCGTGTGTATATATTGATATTCTTGCATCTTTGGAGCTGGCCTTTATTTTGTTTCGTAGTTTTTTTGGCATTTGTTATTTATCATTATCACAAAAAGACCCTGATTTTCTTGGATCATTGTTAAACAGGAAACTGGAGAATGAGTTATCAGGTGGCAGAACCCATTTTGTGGAGACTTGTGGTCTGCCTATAAGCACTTACTTCAGTGCCACTAAACTGTTATGGTTGATGGAAAATGTGGAAGCAGTGAAGGAAGCGATTAAGAAAGGAGATGCTCTCTTTGGAACTATCGACACTTGGTTGATATGGAACCTAACTGGTGGGGTGAAGGGAGGATTGCATGTCACTGATGTTTCAAATGCATCGCGGACAATGCTGATGAATCTTAAGACTCTTGACTGGGATGAGTCCACCTTAAAAACCCTGGGCATTCCTGCGGAAATTCTGCCAAAGATTGTAAGTAATTCTGAAATCATTGGAAAGATTTCTCCGGGATGGCCAATCACCGATATCCCAATTGCTGGGTGTTTAGGTGATCAACATGCTGCCATGGTAGGACAAGCTTGCCGAAAAGGAGAGGCTAAAAGCACATATGGTACTGGTGCTTTCATACTGCTAAACACTGGCGAAGAGATAGTTACATCAACACATGGTCTTCTGACAACTTTGGCCTTTAAGCTTGGTCCGAATGCTCCTGCAAATTATGCACTGGAAGGATCAATTGCCATTGCTGGAGCTGCAGTGCAGTGGCTAAGGGATAGCCTTGGTATTATTAGTAGTGCTAAGGAGATAGAGGATCTGGCTTCACAGGTTGAGTCCACAGGTGGAGTTTATTTTGTTCCTGCTTTTAATGGATTGTTTGCTCCGTGGTGGCGTGATGATGCTCGAGGGGTTTGTATTGGAATTACAAGGTTTACAAGCAAGGCTCACATTGCCAGAGCTGTGCTTGAAAGCATGTCTTTTCAAGTGAAAGATGTCTTGGATTCAATGAAGAAAGATTCTGAGGAAACTGATAAAGATAAGAAAGAAAAAGAGGAATTCTTGCTCAGAGTGGATGGTGGCGCAACTGTTAACAACCTTTTGATGCAGATTCAGGTTTGGATGTGTTTCTTCTAATATGTGTGCACATTTATGCAGAACTTGCTGCCCTGTTTTTATGCCTTTCCTTCCACGGGCCCTGTCTTTTATGTCACAAGTGGAGCTTTGGTATTGATTCTGACTATGAAATTTTATTGCGCATTCATTTTTGCATCTCTTATGCAACACATGCTTGATTTGTTCGGATCACATGTTTCAGATTTATTTTGTAAGTGTATAATGCAGATAGCTGACTCCCTGCAAATTATAAATGAATTGAGTAATGAAGAAAAGACGTATCATGGAACTTTTATGATGTTTGGCTAACATGAGGAATATCTGTTTCATAAATTACTGACAATCTTTCTAATAATAGTTTGTTGGAAATATCTTCTAACTGAGACTTCTGATGCTGCATTCTACTAATTAGTAAAACTTTACTGTTCTATAGGCAGACTTGTTGGGAAGTCCGGTGATTAGACCAGCCGACATAGAGACAACAGCACTTGGCGCGGCCTATGCTGCCGGATTAGCTGTCGGAGTTTGGAAAGAGGAGGAGATCTTTGCTTCTGGTGAGAAGGTAAAGACCTCAACTGTTTTCCGTCCAGTATTAGCTGAGCAACTGAGGAAGAAGAAAGTGGAATCTTGGTGCAAAGCAGTAACCAGAACATTTGACTTGGCTGATCTTTCTCTTTGATTGTTTCTACTCATTGCTGTCAATTTAATGCGCTTCAGCTTCCTCATCTCTCCATTTTTTCTCGCATTCTATTACATACATATGGCATGTTACATCGTTAATTATACCTGTACACTTGTCTGAATGGCTACAGCAACCAATACAAACTAATAATGTCATTACGTATGGCATGTTACTTCGTCAATTCCAATCTTGTACACTTTTCTGAGCCGGCTGTAGAAATGAACAGAAACCAAGATGAAATGAATAATTATGGTATAAAATGTTATTTGCTTAAGGTATAAAAGATTTGGATGATGAAAACAAGGAACAACATACGCGTATATTTAAATTGGCACTGTAATTAAGATAAACCAAAGTGCTCAATTTGTCAAAAGTCCCAAACTTAGAAGCATAACTAGATGGGCTGTGGTTATATTGGTTCTATATTTGGTCAGTTCTGTTTTAATCATTATTTTATCTTAGGATGGGCTGAATCAGACATTAATTACACTCTTATTTCACCTTTATCACCATCTCTAGGTGGCCCTACTTAGTAATTCATGCTTAATTAAGGTTGGAATTATACCGCTGTCTGGCACACACACACAACCGACCAAGTATTAATCAATTTCTATTATTAGCCGGACAATATATGCCGTTAAAGTGTTTCAAGGAAATGGCATGGGCTCAAAATTGGGAGTTTCTTAGGAATATGTATAGCCCATCCTAGGCCTAGCAAACTAATTCTAGGCCCACAAACTATTCAAAGAATAGGTGATAAAATAAACGACTTTTTCTTTTTTGGTTACAAAAATAAACGACTTTAATCAATGGGGTTAGTTGCTCATTAAATCCTAGTAAAAGAAGCGTCTACATTTAATATCCAATAGTATCTTAAATAGGAGTGTTTTTAATAGGAAGATATTTATACCTAACAAAAAATTCTTAAAATATGAGCAATTTTTTCATGACGATTTGATTAGGTCAAATTCAATCATTACTGGATCTAATTAAGAGCAGATTTCTCAAAAGATTTTTTCTGCATTCAAACTTAAACTCAATCTATTTTCTTAGACCAATAAAACTTCAGTGAGGATGAAATAAAGTAAAAAAAATACAATTATTTTAACCAAATTGGATTGTATACTCGTTGAACCACTTGTGGGGGCTTTTAAAATTTTTTATGTAGATACAATTTGAAAATACGCTTTTTTTATATAAAGGAAAATTTTTTCCAGACTTCTATAAGGAAAAATATACTTTATTTGCTATTGACGTAATAGCTGTAGGTTATTTCTTGAAAAAGAAAAAAAAAACAGATAAGAAAGGTGACTAGTCAAACAGTAACGTGGTGTCATATGCATGAATATAGTAAATTTTAAACAATGCTTAATTTTTGGTTAAAAAACTTGATTCCATAAATAGGGTTAGGATGTGCCTCCAATCAATTTTTAAAACCATACGCTGATGTCTAACTCGGTCTCGTCCAGTCTTTGTGCAGCCTTGCAAGTGATTAATAATAAGGATAAGAATAATATAAAAAAAAAACTAAGAAAATATCCATGTAATTTTAAAATTACTTTACTTTCATTTACCAGAAAAATGGGGTAATCAAAAAACTTAATGTAATTCATATTCTCTTTAATCACAAAAACCATTAATATCTTTTTGATATGTTATAAAAGATTTGAACCTTAATTTAACCCTACATCTCAACCACCCTTACCACAATATTAAGTGCCTGTTTGGATCAGCATTTGCTGGTCCAAACATAGCTTAAATTTGAAGATAAGCCCGATTGAAGATGGTGTGATGTTTGGTGGGGCTTATAATGTATTGGGCTTATTGGATTTTAAGTTGTCTAAACAAGCGGTTGGAATAAGCTAGGAGGGGAAAGTTTATTTTTTTATACCTGTTTTGCAAGTGTGTCAACCGCGTTTTATTTTTCTCTCCCATCTACCATATTTCTACAAGCACACGGCAGGCGTTGTCTATATCCCCATCTTGGTGACGCCACGTGGCAACTAAAGATCCATTTTATTTATTTTTTTAAAATAAAGGTGAGACTGAGATTTATTTTGTTAGAAGAGAATTGAAATTAATAACTCATAAAAATATTAATAAAAAAAGAGAAAGTTTAGAAATCAAAATGTTGAATTTGCAGTTATAAAATTTAATTCTCGACTTCTTCATATTAAATTATTTTAATTTCATTGTATTATGTAAAATCATTTTTTTAAATCATGTTTCATTATTTATTAAAACCCATACCCATTTTGGTTATTTTACAATCAAACTTACTTTTATTCAATTATAATCCAAACAACTTTTTACCAATCTCATTTTTACAAACTAACTTTTCCAAACTCCAATCCAAACACAATTCAGCTTATCCAATTTAACTTTTACCCAACTTCACTTTTTCAAAAGTCAAATTGATAATAAGTTACTTTTTCAATCGCTAATCCAAACGGACCCTAAGTTGCTACAAAGCCAGTATATATATGTGTGTGTTTCATACTTGCATCTGAAAATGAAATATAAACAATAAATTGAAAATAAATTTGATACACATCTGCATCACTTCATAAATCTTTTCTCTTCCCCCAATGTATCCTTCTCTAACCCTAGCAAACTTAATTTAAGCATGATTAATAAAAGAGTAAATTATCTAGAGAGAGGAAAAAAATATAAGATAATCTCTTTAATTATGTATTTAGAGATGGACACTTGCCACCCAAAGCGCGTTCAAGAGGCAAGAGTGAGGTATGGTAGAGTGGAAAGAATTCAAATTTCTCTTTATGCAATAAACTAATAATATATTTTACTATTGTATTTACCTACTTATTGTTTTTTTATTCTTTTTCAAATATTGTATAAGATTAGATTAGATTAGATTTGGAATTGGAAACATTCAATGATTGGAGGCATCTACGGAGGACAGTATGATTTCCCAACAAGACTCTATATGAGCACAAAATGAAAAAGTGGTGTGTTAACTAACTAGCAAGACTCAACCAACACTACTACTAATGAGAGAAAAAGACAAATGTGGATCAATTAATGGCTAATTTGAAGAAGGTTTTAATTATTGATATAAGAACTGCTTCGTGACATGATTTTTCTAAAATATCTCCATATAAAATTAGGGTATGTACCAATTTACGAGCTAAATTAATTAGTTTTGAAAAAAATTATATATATGATAGATAAAATAGACTAGTATTTTACTACCTCTGGTTCTATTATAAGAGCTAGTTGACTAATTTGAGAAAATTAAAGAAAGAAGTTAAGTTAGTTATTTGTCATAAATATGTATTGTTTTTCTTAAAATATTCTTACTAATCAAATGTATTGGCTAGAACTACTATTGTTAAAAGGACTATCTTAGAAAAAAAATGTATAAATATTAGAGACAAAGTAGATTGGGGCCTTATATTTATATTCAAAATAAAAGTCAAACGAGGTCTTATATTAAAGATCGGAGGTAGTAAATTTTATAATCAAGTTTAAACTCTCAACTAACTTCTATATCAGGAACCAAAAAAATATAAAGGTACAAATTCTGTTATCATAGCGGATAGAATTTTGTGTTGGGGAGGGCAAGGGATATTATTACAATCTCCACTATTAGCGCATGAGAGCAGATTTATGTATTAATAATACTCTTCCCTCTTATCATTGAAAATCAACCTTGTCATGTGCTTTGTCCTCCACTGTGCCTAGTCATTTGTAGGAGTTTCTCATATAAAAAGAGTATTAAATCGATAAAATCTTACTCTTTTATTTTTATCAAAGAGTTATGGATGTTGGGGAAAAAATAGGAGTTAATTAATTTTTTATTATAATAAATAGGAGCAAAATTAAAAAAGAAGCATTAAATAAGGTACAAGTGACTTACATTTGGGACCAAAATCTCCTCCTACAAGTGACTAACAATAAGGACAAGAGTGATATATATTTATTTTGAAATAAATGATAAATTAGACAAATTTCTTAAGAATTACGTTGAAATTACATAATCTTTTTCTGAGAAATAAGGAAGTTCTACAATTTTACCAAAAATTAAAGGCTCGTATTATTTTTCCAAGACTACTTTGTAATTTTTTTAAAAAATAAAAAAAAAGTAATTTAATCTAATCTCAATAGAAATTCATACATTTTACTCAATATGTTATTGCTTCGAGCCCTTCAAGCTAATGCCAGTAATAATAAGTAGTAAACTTCAAAAGTGAATAGTGAATTTTCAATAACTGAGATAATTTATGCCGTCATGATTGTTTTTTCTATTCATAATATTCGAGTTGAGAAGTTTGATTAATGTGCGTAGAATGCTTTGCCATTTCAACCTAAATGCCATTATATGGTTTTGATTTTTCAACTATAAGATCAAAAGGAAAAAAATCTATTAATTATTTGAATTATGGCACATGATTAGGATGTTACGTAAATTTCAAAGTAGTGAGAGACTCAAACTATATATCGTCACTTAGTCTTGCTCAATCCTAGACAGGTTGCTTCGTAAAGATTTCCATTTACATGAAACAAAGAAGCACAATTTTGACTTCTTGCAAATTTTGTTTTCCACGGTATTGGAATTTCATGATTTGCGTGTCTATGATGCTGTATATAAATCATTTTAAACTAATTTTTAAAAATATTTTAAGAATAATATTCTTAAAATGAAGCTAATTGGTCGTTATAGTCTCTTTAGTTGAATGCGTGGCAAGTTTTTTTTTTTTTTGGGTCTTTGTCCTCCAAAGAATACGTAATAGTTGCTTCACGAAATTTATTATCAAAATTTGGGAGATAAGAAACATAGCATGTTGATAGGACTGACGTGTCATTTCTTTCTCAAACATAATCAACGAGAGCATATTTAGGGTTGGCATTGCGATTTTTTTGGGTCAATGTTTGAAATTGCGACGGGAGTTTTCAAAATTAAAGCAGCATTTTAATTATAATTTATAATATACAAAGTAAATATATAAAAAAAATTATATTTAAATTTGTATAAACATGCTTATAATAAACAGTTCCAAACAAGCACTCATTGGGACGATACTTATGTCAAGTTCATAAGTATAAATTTATAAGCGCACACACACATTTTAATAACTAATATTAGTAAAATAATAAGTATTCAAATGAAATTTATCAAAAATTATATGCTCTTCCGGTGTTAAATATAAGACCCAATTTATAATGTGATTTATATTGTAAAATGAGTCTTATATTTAGAATCGAAAAGAGTATTATAGGAATTGATATAAAAATAGAAACATTCATATATGAATTTGCAAATGCACATGTGTATTTTAACAATTATTAATTGTAAAATAACGAGTGTAATTAGATAACTTAACTTAATTGATATAAGTTTCCATGAAGATTACGAGCAAGATGTATGCATAGTGATATCTAGAGGTGTTTATGAGACAGGATTGGGACAACCTTATCTTGGTCCTATTTCAATAATTGGAATCGGACAGTTTTTCGGTCCTGTTTTCCATCCCATTCCAATAGTGTCCCATCCTGTTCGAAACGGGACATAACCAGGATGGGACTGGATCGTTTCATTTATTTTTATTAATTTTTTTAATCTTTTCATTTCAAAACTAAATGTATTTAGATCATAAAAACTCATAGTAAAAAATGTAAAAAAAAAAGAATTTGCCAAAAAAATGGCAATAATAGAAAATCAACAAAGAAAAATATTTCTATTTGAAAGATAGAAAATATATAAACTCAAAATATCCCCTAAAAAACATCATATAACCAAGTCAGAAAAGCTTATAAATTATAGACAATATAATTATAAAGTTATAATATTATTATATTAATAATAAAGTAAAATAAATTTATAAAATTTAAAAAGATAATATATTGAGACGAAATTGAGACGAAACACTCTAGTCCCGTCCTGTCTCAAGACATCGTTATTCCGTCCCTAAACGATTGGGACCCGGACGGGATGTGAGGACAAGAGACAAATGAACATCACTAGTGACATCTAATGTTTTTCCACATTTTTCTTATATTCTTCACCCAATAACAGAAATTCACATACTCATATCCATGGAGCATTGAATTCACAATCTTTTATTCAAATTAAGATATAAAGAGGTGTTTGGTGTGAGATGAGTCATCGACTCATGGCCTATCAATATTGGTTATTATAATTACTACCCACTACATTTCTATTGAACCGAAATACTGTCTAAATTTCAATATTAACCAAAATTTTAATATTTAACAAAAATAAATCGGGTGAGTAATTTGGCAACGTAAATTTTCAAGGTTTTTAAAATAAATATGAAAATTCCCAATGAAGACAATCAGACATAGCGTGTCGCGCGAAACATTTATGGCCTTTCTCAGAAGACCCACATTAGACTTCTCCCTTTCCCTTTCGAGAACATTCCTATCATTGAAGGTAAAAATAAAATTTAATAAGATATAATTCACCACTTGCATGTACTTCATTATAAATTTCACTGGCCCAATGAGAAGAAGGTATACACCAATATGTATATACAAAATATATCAAATCAGTCTTTTCTTTCTTTTTTAAATCATGTTTGGGACCAAATCGGAAATGTGGACTCAAATATATATGTGAAGACTTGTAAAAGTCAAAGACATGATTGAAGAGCAGCCACAAATGGCGGTAAATGTGGCATGAATGCAATTCATATCTAATAAGAGACTTGGTTCAAATTTCATTAACAATATGAGAATCTTGTTAATTTATAATTTGCAAGAAACAAAAAAGGGGACCGGACATTAAACTAGTTGAGGTATTGGTTCAAGTGTCAGTTGGTCAGACCGGGATCAACTCGGAGTCCAACCAGTCATATTAAAATAATATAATTTAACTAAAAATAACAAAATATAACAATATTAATAATCACTAATAAGAAGATATAACAATAGTTTGATTATAACAATAACAAAGCATAACAGTATTGAGAATTTTGATCTTTATGATTTATCATTGACTAAAATTAATAATCATTGATACCAAAATCATCATTAAAATTTATAGGGGTTGAGATATTAGGAGTTGAATAAAAAAAAGGACAAATAACAATATAATTATCCAAACCAGTTTATTATCGATTTACACCGGTTCAACTCCCCACAGTTCAATATCCAAACCGAACTGAACCAGGGTTTTTTGTTCTATGATAATTTGTAAGGATTTTTTCTTGTAAAAATTCTTTTAGCTTTACGGTTAATTATGAATATGGATAATTTGGTAGACCCTGAGTCATCTGCTCTCTCTTCTAAATTAAGAATTTGAAATTACAAGTAAGACTGAACTTGACCTATCGACTCAATCTCTCTTCCAAATTAAGAGATTGAAATTACAAGCGAGATTAACTTGCTACTTCTCGCCTATAAGAAACCTTCGGTACCAATAGGTTATAAAGTTATTGATGGCTCCCTACTCTTTTTGTTATCAAATACTTAAAGTAATAAATTAGGAGGATTCTGTTGAACAGCAATAATAATAGGCTCAACCACATATCTGTATTAGAGATAAAATAGGAAATATATACACATTTTTAGACAATAAACTGTTTATTAATATTTATGCCTCTTCATATTCTATAATGTAGGGAATAATGTATTTTTTAAAATTAAACAAAAGATGAAATATTGATGGGAATAATAACGCTTATGGGGTTGATGATGATGTGAAAGGGAGGCTGGTTTGAGAAAGAGGAGGAAAGAGAGAGGGAAGACTCGTGGAAGAGGAAGGAACTGAAAATGTCAAAAAAGTGGCAGCTCGTTCAGTAGTAACCAAATCCAAAACGAAACAACGTACGAAGAAGCAACCAAACCGGAAGGAACCAACTCTCACAAAAACACTCTTTTTCTTTTTCTGTGTCATCAATTGTCAAAGCCCCAGTTTCTCACGCAATCTATCAAGACAAGAAGGAAAATTGCTCAGAAAGTGAGAGAAAACAGTTGGAAAATTCGAAAAGAATTGGACCCATAAGAAGAACAACAACAAGAACAAGAAAGAATTACAAGACACATAAAGATTCTCTGAGACACTCTGACCAAACTCTCTCTCTTTTCTTCAATGCTTCTCTGACTCTGCAAACCCTGTCATCATTCCTTGTCTGCCACCTTACCCTCTTTGAAATTTTAATATATGGGCCACCATTTTCTTTTTAATCTTTTAAATATGTTACATGACATAAAATTACTCTCATATTTTATAAATTACCATTGAGAGGTTAATTTTAAAGGTTGTTATCATTATTTCAACCAAGATCTTTATTTTTCACCATATATATTTTTTCACTTAAACTTAGATAGAGGTCACTTAGCTATGGTGGAAAGCTGAGTGTAACTCGACCTTCTTGCGTAAGGTTAAGTGCTTGGTTATGAAAATCCATTTTTTCCCGCTATTATTGGTGAACCAATGAACTAGTTTAGTGATTGATTTAGTTAAGAGTTTTTCACCGGTTAATGACTTGGTGAATTTTACATTCCCCTCCCCTAACTTAATGAACTCATTTTGAGTTGAAAATAAAATATAGTAATTAGTCATACTTGTATTTTAATAATTTCGTTTTATTAGATTATAGAAATTTTATAATGTAAGTGACACCAACACTTTGCTTTCTTTTTTTTTTTTTTTTAACTGGGATCAAAAGAAACACACACAGACACAATTACCTTAAATACATGATCTTCCTCCCAACGAGGACCTGACTAGATTCAATCTTTGACTAATCCGTTTACTAAATGTAGAATGGGATTGAACTAGCTGGAAAAAACTATGGGCAAAATTTTTTAACAACATCGAATATTTTTATATTCCTAACTTTTTTGTTAGTAAAAATGAAAGAGTTAACGATAAATTAAAGTTAGATTATACATTAGATTTTTTTTAGAAATATTATATATATTTTTCTTTATATTCACAATTTTTCAGTTTTTTTTAATGATTTTTAAGTTTTTAATATGTTACTTACATGCACTTAGTTTATGACGCTTAACCGTTAACACATTGTTAAGTGTCGTACATATTATATATATATATATATATATATATAATGTTTAACCTTGGGCAAGTGTAATGGGTGCATATATATATATATATAATGTTTAACCTGGGTAAAGCGTAATGGGTAGGTAAATTCCACCCATCAGGTGAAGGAAGAGGGGGAAAAAGGAGAACTTAGGTCCATGCTTCTCCAACCCCTTCATTACTTAAAGTGACAAAGTAAAAGTCTTTGTTTATTTATTTAATCTTATCATTCCATTCTTACCTCATACTGTTATGAATTAATATGGGGCCACTTTGAAGTTCTTATTACCTCCATCTGCTTCTTACTATGCCTCTGTGACCGTCACACACACACACACAAATATGTATATTTACATATATATAGTTTGGAACAAAGTTAGTTTTGTATAACAAGGTTGCTTGCATATGAATATGCAATTAAACTTCAAAATGACTCAGATTAAAAAGGTCAACCTTAATGATAATGAATCTTTACTTGCTCGTATTTAAAAAAGATACTCAGTTCCACTCATATCCCAAAGTTTTGCACTTTATTTCTCTTCCTTTTTCACTGCTTTGAAACTTGCAAATAACCTTTCAGGTTTTGATGACATGGAATTAATAGTATATATTAAAAAAAAACATGGCCACGTCACTAGCAATTTCATGATGTAATAATTTAATTAGTTTAAATAATTATATGTATTTACACACACTAATTGTTTTTTTCCCCAAACATTCCCCTCATAAACAATAATTATCATATATACTTATTTCAGGATTATTTTTATCAACTCTTGAATATATATGTGGGTAAATACTAAATATCATTTTCAGCAAGTTGACGGTAAAAATTACTTACTTGTTTAATAGATATCTCCAGCATTAGTTAGCTAATACCAATAAAACGAACATCAAGTAAAGGATTTGAGGCCGGGTAGCAAGATAATGGAATCGGGTACAAAGAGAAGTTACTACCTCCGCTACTTAATATAGGACTTCATTTGATTTTTATTTTGGTTCTAAATATAAGACCCCAATATATTTTGTTTCTAATATTTGTATATTTTTTTCCAAGATAGTCTTTTTAATAATGGTAGTTATAGCCAATACACTTGATTAGCAAGGATATTTTAAGAAAAACAACACCTATTTATGACAAATAACTAACTTAATTTCTTTCCTTAATTTTCTCAAATTAGTTAACTGGCTCTTATAATTAGGACTGAAGGTAGTATTATATACTAGCTTCGGTCCTTAACGTAGGAGCTATTGACATTTAACTTAATCCTAAATATAAGATCTTAATCTACTTTGTCTTTTATATTTATTAATTTCTTCAAAGTAGTCCTTGTAGTGGTTGTACATATTAATGATTCCATAAAATGATAGTTTTAACTAATTAATACACATAATTAGTAATTGTATTTTAAGGAAGACAACACTTATTTATTACATATAACTAGCTTGACAAACTTTCTTAATCTAGTCAAATTAGTTAACTAACTCTTATATTAAAAATAAAATTAGTATATAATTTTAAAATGTTACATCTTTATTTGCTTGATTTGTAGTATTCTAATTAGTTAAGGTGTAGTTGGTAGCAGTAATAACATACGTTAGGAGCAAAATTATTTTAACGTACTAGATATAGCTCCAAAAATAGTTCAGGATGCTAGGTGCATTTTTATCCAATAATTTTTTTCCATGGGAATATATGTATTAATTATATATTCAAAAATCTAAAAGGTATTAAAAACTGGATTGATCATTAAATTCATCAAGACAATGGTAAACTCAATAATGATTAAAATACTTTTGTCCAAAAAACTAATTAAAATATAAAAAACATTTATATATAATCTAAAAAAGAATACTATATAAATAAAAAATATTAATCCTGTAAATTATATATAATCTACCATGAACTGAAGTTATTAAAGCATAAGTATAATGAACTGCTATTTTTTAAACTCAAAACATATCATTTCAAACATAGTTAAAAGAGGAAAAATATAAAGTTTTAACTGATTAATCCATTCGAAACTCTCAAAAGAACTAATCGCTTGTTTACCATAGTTCATTGATGTGCGGACCGAGCCGATTATGTTTAACTCCATGCTTATAAAGCATGACACAATGATGTATTTTTGTGAGGATTTAGATGCAAATTTGCTTTAAAAGTTTTTATTTAAAAATACTAGACATCCAGAAGTTTTTGTGGATATAAATTTGGTTCCAAAGTTTAAAGTTATAGTAATAATATTGCCTTATACCATTAAAAAGCTAATGCTAACCATTAAAATAATGATATTAATTATTAATATTTTTAACAATAGGAGGTAACACTGCTATAATTTTAAATTTTTGAGATAAATTTATACTAAAAAAAATTTCGAATGTTTAAGTACTTTTTTGGCATCACTTATAATATATAATCACTTATAGATATGTTTCAGATAAATCAAGATAAAATTTTACTTATATATTTATTTCATATTTTATAAATTATTATTGAAAAACTGCTTATAATACATCTCGAACTACCTAACACTTGTTAAGTGAAAATTGAAAGGGAAATTGCAGCCCAACCAAAAGAAAAACGTGTGTAGAGCAAGGAAGGAGACAAATAAGGGATGGCAAAGTGAAGCGTCCTTAACTTAACTTCCAGTACTTTTTCTCTTCTGACAGTCACTTGCACCACACACCACTCCTCAAGCAAACCCAACCCAAATTCTCAAACTACATCCACATTTTTACCCTTCTCTCTCTAAAGCCCTATATATTGCCTCGCACTTTCATTCGCCTCTTCCCGCTTCCTCTTCATCTCTCACCCAATCTCTCTCCCCCTTTCATGGCTTCTTCCCACCCCACTACCACCAGCACCTCAACCGTATTCCACCACCCACCCATCTACGGATCCGACCCCAATACCGCCAACACCACCTTCGTGCAAGCCGACGCCTCCAGCTTCCGGGCTGTCGTCCAAAAGCTCACCGGAGCTTCCGACGACCCCTCCTCTCCCAGGCTCCCCATCACTCTGCCTTCCCGCCTCGGCGCCACAACCGATGTTGGGCCCAAGAAGCCCGCCTTCAAGCTCCATGAGCGCCGCCACTCTGCCAGGAAGATGGACCTCAGCATCGGAGTCTCCCAACGGCCCGTCTTCACCGTCACCAGCCCTGGCCCTTCTCCGTCGTCTTCGCCGTATTCTTCCTTGTCTCCCTCCTGGTATGCTCGAACCAGAGGATCGGCGACGGTGATAGCGTCGCCGGTGTCGCCGTTAGAGATGTTGGAAGAACGAGCCATCGCCGAGAAAGGGTTCTTCTTACACCCAAGTCCGTTGAGTACGCCACGAGCTTCTCAGCCGGAGCTGTTGCCGCTGTTTCCTCTGCATTCTCCTTCGCACAATAACGAACCCACAAAATCTTGAGAGCTCCCTCACCAACCTCCCTGCGTGTATTCTACGGATTGAGTATTAAAATAATTTTTATTATTAATATTTTAGTTTTATTATTATTGTTAGTATTATTATTAGTTTTCTGGGATTTTGCTGCTTTAATCTTTGGCTTTTTGTCCTGTCAATGGACTTTTAAATTAATCTTGTAATTAAATCGGTTTAGTGCTACTGATCAAGTTTTCATAGTGTTTAAATCAGTTTTTGTTATGGCTAAGCTCTGATATTGTCGGACATGTATAATTTTCACTGGAAGATGTATGTATGTAAGTAAGTTAACACTCCAGATTATCTTAATCCAAAATTTTAAGAGATTGAGTTTATACATTTTTCTATCTTTAAATTTTCTTATAATCTAGCTTTATCTAATATATAAATTAAATTTCTCAAATTCTTTTCAAATTCACTCATAATTTCTCAGTATATATATAATATTTCTTTAGTAGATACTCCCCCGGTCCTAAATGTAAGTGTAAATTATACTATAAAGTGAATCTTATATATATCTAGGACAGAAATTATTTATGTATTAAACGTAATATATTTTGCAGATATATAGGTGTGAAATTTAAAACCATTGTAAAACTTTAAAATGAAAAATTTTAAAAAGAAAAATCAGGGGGAAAAGGGTCAGTGGGGCATTAGACATTTCTATTCTATCTTCTTTTTCCTTTTTAACTACGTAATAGTTTTATAGTTTATGATATAAAAACTGAGAAAAGTGTTTATAGGCTCCACACGCAATCTTACCTTTTATTTCCAAAAGAAGACCAAACAGAGAATCATATCATTTATTATGTTGCATGTTTATGGCAATCTGTGTTTTCTTGCCATGCAGAGAGTAAAAAACCAATATAGTGGATTGATGGCAAAAAAAAAAAAAAAACAGTGAATTGTATTATTATTTATAACTCAAAAATGTTACTCCTCCGGTCCTAATTATAAGACCCAATTGACTTATTTGAGGAGATTAAGGAAGTAAGTTAAGTTGGTTATTTATAATAAATAAGTGTTGTCATTCCTAAAATATCCTTGCTAATTAAGTATATTAGCTAAAACTATCATTATTAGAAGGATTATCTTGGAAAAAAATGCATAAATATAAGAGACAAAATGGATTGAGGTCTTATAATTAGAACCAAATAAAAAGTCAAATGGAGTCTTATAATAAGGACCGGAGGAGTATAATTTATTAAAATTGTTATATTGTATTAGCAAATATTATAAATACAAATGAATCATTAAACTCCAACACTTAATGTAATATATAAATTCAATTAATGTGTTTACAATATATATATGTATTTGTGGTTGTTTTCAACAATTACCTCAAATAAGAAAGAGTTAGATACGAGGTTCTCTAAAATGGAAAGCTTGCAAGGTTCATAGAATAATTCTCTTTTAAGGAGTTCATCAAATTATTCTTCTTCCTACTATTATCAGCGTTTTTTTTTTTTTTACAATTCTTTGTGTTGGTTCTAAGTTTCTGGATCTAGCAAGATTCTCAAGTGAATCACAGAATGGCCTTGCTTCTGATATAGGCCAAACTTTAAAAAAAAAGAAAAAAAAAGAGAGAGTTAAACTTTTATTTGTTTAAAAATGAAAAAAAAGGTGAGCCAGATAATTAAAAAGAAAAAGGAACCATAGTGATTAATAAATAACCATAAGCAGGCTTGTTTGTTTTACGCATTATTGCATGAAAGTTAGAAGTAAATTGCACAACTAATAATTTGTAAAGACTATAATTTATATTTTTTTTATATTGATCATACACGAGAAGAATTTTGGTTAATTGAATTGAATTTGAAAACATGCGGTTTAAATTTGTATTTTTCTTTTACGTGAATTGGGAAGAAGAACTCTGCAATTTTAGGAAACAACTAATTTTAGTTGTAATTAGGAGAGAGAAAAAAAAGAACAATTCCAAAACTAGAGACAAAGTCAAGCTTGAGGCGCATAAATTATTAAATTGCCATCGCTATTAATTCACTGTCATCACTTTATGTCAAATTTTGCTGCTTATTTGCGTCACCATATTCTTAAGTGATTTTCTTTATATATTCTAGTTTGAATCATGTTAATTTTTTTTCCCCAAACTTGAGTCAGGGGAATTTGCACCTATATTTCTTTTTTAAATTATATGTGTCAATTCAATATAACATAATCTTCTTATTTCAGAACAGATGATATACATGATTCTTTTTATAAAAAAATGATGATACTATTTTTGTAACATATTATTTGCTTATAAACTGACATATAAGATCTTAATTTATTTTATCTTTTATATTTATTATTTTTACAAACTAATGTTATATCTAACTTACAAGCTGACATATAATAATTTAATGTCATATAAAGTTATTTTATGGCGATCATATCACATGTATTAGAATGAAGTAATTTATTTAATTTTCTTAATTTAGTTAAATTAATTAAGTAATTCTTACATTAATTAAGAACCATAGAAGCATTGAAAATTGATTTCTTTTAAATTCATGTCGTTGGTTTGAAAAAAGATTAAATAGTGAACAAGATGATATATAGTCGAATAAAATTTCTTTATTATAATAATAAAAAAGTGATTTTATATATTTAAAAAAAGAGAAGTGGGGAATAAATTTAAAAAAAAATAGTAAAAAATCCTCGACAAGAAACTTAGTTGAGCAAAGGTGCTTGAAATTTTTTTAAAGGCTTATGTGGAAGTTATCTTTTATGATGCAACTCTTTTTTATTAGTTATGTGCCACTCATTTTTAACTGTACATACTCAAGGATCTTGTTATTTAGGTATTTTTGCGTGATTATTTTTCTAATCGTAGACTTTTGACCAATTTTCCAGGAAGATAACTATTGGTATATGATAATTTTGTGTCATTTAATGATATGTAATTGCATGATCACAAAAATATTAAATTTAATCATAATCATATTAAATATATCTAAATAGATGAGTGAGCACTAATAATTTGAGTGACAAATTATTCATTTGAAAATCTTATATTCAAAGTTAACCCAATGAGTTCTGAAAAAACACTTTTACGTTAAATGAATCAAATATTCGTGATTATCATTACAACGACTTTAACAATTATATCTTTTTAAAAAAGTGGTTAAATTTGACTAACAGGCTAACAGCAGCTAATCAATTAAAAAAAAAAGATTTTTTTCATTGAATATTTTCCTATATATTTTCTCCCATCACATTCATGTATATTATCAATGCTAATGTAAAAATAAGTAATTTAAGCTCAATTATTTGATGTTACTTAGTGGAGGGGCAGCAAATAAGATTGTCAAAGATAATATTGGTGTATAGCAGTACAAACTTCCTGAGGATGCCAGGAATCCCTATTATTAGATTTTTTTTTTGGCCAAAATTGTTACTAGAATTGAAACATAACTTTTTATTAGTTTATTACCATGAGATCAACACACACACACACACACACTCAGGCACACCAATTGGCTTACTATATACTATATAAATCAGCTCATATTTTTTATTTTCTTTAATTTTATAGGTTAATACCATTTTTAGTCTGAATATTGACCTTGTTTTAATTTTGATTCTTAAAATTTGAAATTTTATTTTTGGTTCCTAAAATTTGATTTTATTTTGATCTGCCTTAAGACATTTTGTCCTTAAAATAGTGTCTTTAATTTTTAAAATAAAGACCAAAATCGAAATGGGGTTAAATTTCAGAAACCAAGACTACTTCTTTTAAATCTTAAGGACCAAATTTAAAGTGAAATCCAATTTTAAGAATCAAAATCATTAGTTTTAAATTTCAGGAGCCAAAACCATAACAGTGTCCAATTTTAAAGACCTAAGATGATATTAACCCTCTTTTATTTGTTGATATTCTTTTATGTTGCAGCCGGTTAATTAATTTAAGTAACTTTTGTCTTCTTTAATGGTTTCCTCATAGCTTGTCATTCAGGGGGAAAAAAAAAACTAAATGTATGTATGACGTTTGTATAGGCATATTTAGAGATATTGGAAAATAAGTCATATTATTTATTATTTATAAATAATGTGATTTGTTATATATTATATAGATACACATACATAACATGTTTTTTTGTGAAGTATAATAAGATTGAACAATGATTCATGCACTTCATAATTTGCTAATAGTATGCCTGCTATAAATTTTATTATTTAATATTACATTTTTCAATTCTCAATATAAAAGCTAATTGACTAATTTGAGTAGATTAAGAAAGTTTATTAAGTTAGTTATTTGTATTCCCTATGTCTTTTTATATAAGCAACTTTGGACTCCATCATATAGATAAAAAAAATTAATTAAAATTGGTTCAAGACAATAAATATGTAGAAATTGGGAGTTCTCCAAAATATCCTTATTTATAGGGAAGAGAATATAAGAAAGAGAATAAGAAAATATGAAAGAGAGAGAATGTGTGATAGAGAGATGGTGGTATGAAAAATTGAGTATTAAAATAAGTAATTAATTCTACTAAAAAAAAGTAATTAATAGGGGCAAATTCAAATAGAAAAATTGCTACAAAAATTTAAGATAACTTGTAAATGTTGCTTATATTTAGAGACAAAAGGAAGATAATAGTTATTGTTTATAAAAAGAGATGCGGAGAGTAATAAATAGATGTTGTCTTTCTCAGAATACCCTCACTAATTATGTGTGTTAACTAGAACTATTATTTGATGGAAATCTTTAACGTGCGCAAATACTACAAGGATTACTTTGAAAAAAATAAATAAATATGAGAGAAAAAATAAATTGAAATTTTATATTTAGGACGAAATTAAAAATCAAACTAATTCTTATATTATAGAGCAAAGCCAGTAGAATGATTTTATGTTTTTATATTTGATATTGAATATCCATGATTTTGTACTTAGCTGATAATTTCCGCCACTCAAGGTGATTAATAATTGATTGGATATTGAAGGGTGTAGATTACAAAGTTAAAAACAAATTGTTGTTATGAACAGTATAATATTATTTCTTTTTTAATAAAAATACCAATATATTATAAATAAAAGATATAATATTAGAGTTCTAGCAAATACAAAGAAATGTTCCGCCAGAAAATATGTCTGAAAGGGTATAACCTTATTTTTTGTGGATGAATATAGTATAACTCCTAAATGAATAATATTTTTTGCCCCAATACATAATATTTAATATCCCCTTTTTTTCGCTATTTTTCTCATAGCTTTCAAAGGTTCCGTAATGTGTAATTATAGAGATTAATTTCGGATTAATTCTTGTGGTCTTTACGTGTAAACCTTTTTGGTTACATATATTTATGTATATTTCTTGGGGTTAGCTGAGCGGGGAGTCCCAATGCTTGTAACATAAAAGTAAATCAGAAATATTTTCTCAAATTTCTCCTCTCCACAATTCCCTTATTCAATTTTAAAATCCCATAACTTAAGCTATAGACATTCAAAATAGTAAATAAATACTTATTATATCTATTTTTCGCTACTAAAAATCACACTTCAAAATAATGTCTATTCTCCTACCCCTTTCATCTTTTTGCATTAAAATGACATTTTATTTTATTCATATTGAATATGAAGGAATCCGAACTTGGTAGTTGGCTCCCTTCGATTCTTTTCAAGTTTCACGACTTTTTACAATTGTTAATGTGGTATAGCATTTGAATTCATGAAATTAATTAATTAATTAAAAATAAAAGTGTAAAATATTAATTCAGGATGTTATTTTTTCCCCAAAATATAAGGACATTAATTAATCAATTTAGCCATTGTTTTTGTAACCTATATATGCCTTCCAAACTAGTTGAACAAAATTGTTTTTTTTTGGGCCATCAAAATAAAATTGATACTTTAATGGCTTATGTTATAAAAAACTGTTTTCCAGTGATAACCAAATATAGCTAAAAAGTCATTCTCACTTTTTGACAGACTTTTAATGCAATTTTTTGGTAACTTTTAGTGTAAATTTATGAATACTTTTATTGTATGGTAATGATTTAGTGGTAAAATAATGAAGCACTAATTAAGGGACACAGCAAAAGCCCTTTAGATGATGGCATTGTTGACTTTCCATTGAAACAAATGAGAAGGGAAAGAAATAGAAAAAGCCAAAAAGCTCACAGATTTTGTTTTTGTAATGAAACAAAGCTCACATATTTTTGTTTGAAAAGGACATGTTTGCTTTCCTTTGAAAAAGATATCAGATTATCTCATTCCCATCTGATTTGAGGCTATCTGCTTTAATTAAGAAATAAACAATGTTGTGATCTTCAGGCCAAAAAATTAAAAATAAAAAAGCCCAAAAAATGTCATGATCTTCTATTATTGCAAAATTTAGATTTATTTTCTTATATCCATTAGGTCCAAATTCTCTAATCAAATTTTCAGTATATAGACTTTTCTTCATAATAAGATTTCAAAATTTTGCTAAACTATTTTTAGTAATAAAAGGAACACATGACAAGATTTGAAGGAAGAATCAGACCTAATAGGATATAATCAAGTATACCTAAATTTTGTTCTTGATCATTTGAATAGGTTTGGAGCTTAAGAATTGAAGCTAAGCCTAATCCGTATTAATTATGTCAATTGATTATAATATTAATACACTTAACAACCTTAACCTTATATTAACCTGGATAGTGATATGGGATCAAATTCTGGTACAGAAAACACAACTTGAACTAGATTCTTTCTTTGAGGGTATGACTATTATTTCAAAACTGGGGTTATCGAAATGATCAAACTCATTTTCCACATGAGTATGTAATATGTAACTCCAGAACATTATTACTGAAACCACA
Organism: Neltuma alba; assembly: GCF_004799145.2. Classification (NCBI taxonomy): domain Eukaryota; kingdom Viridiplantae; phylum Streptophyta; class Magnoliopsida; order Fabales; family Fabaceae; genus Neltuma; species Neltuma alba. Next base: position 53,768 of record NW_021632928.1, read on the forward strand.
CCACATAAAATTACATGAACATTTAATTTTGACAAAAAAAAAACATATAAAATATAAAATAAATTAACCACTCCAATAGCTTAGATCGTTTTTCTTTCTTGTTTTTCCCAATTTAAATTTAGGGTCACCTTTGAAAACGGAGAGTTGGAGAGAATGTAGCTAACTAGCAGCTAGCTGCCAAAGTCCAAAAAACTCATAATGCACCATTATGATCATAATCATTGCAATGTATTTTCATCTTCAAGCCAGTGCACTCCCTACTAGGTAGTGATTCTAACCCACTTAGATGTGACGTGTCTCAACTTTAATATCCAAATTGTTTAAAATAAATTAAAAGTGATTCAGTGATGCTCTAATTATACCTTTCATCCAAAAACGAGCAACAATGACTCAACGTTCTTCCTATGAAGGGAATGCAACAAGCTACCCAGATGAGCAAAATCCGGGTCTTGAATTCTCTTCAATGAGTTACTCTCTACTGTGCCATCTGATTAAATTTCAATAGTACAGATTAATTTGTACTTTTAAAAATGATCAAATCTGAGTAATTAAGCTTAACCCAACCGTCTACAACAGCAGCAGTCTTTTTACTAACCAGAGAGTAGCCATTTCCAGAAACAGTTATAACAAAATGAACTGAACTTGCCAATTGAATATTTATTCGATAAAACAAAATATCCTGAGGAAAATTTTACTATAAGAACTACGGAGTGGAGATTCAAGAAGCCGCCTCCTAAATTGACCAGGGAAAAAAATGCGCTGGCAATCAATGGCCAAAGCTCGTAAACCAAGGGATTTATACCTTGTTAGAGAGTATATTGTCAAGATAACCTCAGATGACTAGACAACCTAATGGCTTATTGGGAATGCCATTTAATTTAAACAACTCCTCAACGGACTGAAGCACAGATGGACTGCTGATTGCACAAATCTGAAACTCCATTTGTGAACTTCTGCCTGCTCCTTCTTTTCTTAGTGACCACTATAAACCCTTCATCTCCGTTGTTCTTATTGGCTGCATCTGTTTTTTCTTGCTCTTCGCTTTCATTTGATTGGGGATTTATCTTTTTTTTCCCTTCATTCGTATGTAAGATTTTTATAATAGCGCTGTCTTTGGCTATTGCGTCAGAAGAATTTTCCATTTTGTCGCTTTTTTCTTCACTGACTTTGGATTCATCAGCAGAATCAATATTTTGCTGAACTGATTTCACAAGCATGCTCAGCAATATCTGCCTAGCTAGCTCTGACTTCTCATATCCAGAAACACGCTTTCTTGGAGAACTTTCCTTCAAATCCTCGCTGATTTTTTCATCCATATTGTTGTTTTCTGCCATATTTGTCCCCAAGGAATTGGCATCATTGGTCTCCGTTTGCAAAACTTTTCTGGGAACAAACTCAGGTGCATGTGGATTCATGATTGTTGGAGCCCCGGATCCAATACTTTCCCTGGTAGGAGTGTTATTTTTTGAATAACCATGTTTCATGCTGAAAGTATAGTTGGTTCTATAGTATAGAGGTGACCTGGGCCCGCAGGGGACCCTAGCAGCAACGGGAGGAAGCACAGGATCCACCGGCATGCCTTGACTGGCATTGGTATCATAAATGTTTGTGATGGGAACCGAATTTAAATGTTGAGCCCTAAACAGCGTTCCTGGGTTGAATGGCTCCGCTGCTGCTGAAAGCTTGCTACCATTGGTTTCTTCAGGTTTTGCCTGATCAGAAGAGAGTGACCCCTCCTCAACTTCTGATGCAGAATTTTCTCTATTTTCTCTTTGAATGTCAGGTTCACAAGTCCCCTCCTTTTCATCTTGCTCAGAAACTGCTTCAACTACAGAGCTTTGGCAGCTTTCTTCAGTTGCATTGCACTTCTCGCTTTCAGTCTTTACATTGTCCACTTCAGCTTTCTCTAACAGGGGCTTTAAAACAGTACCTGGTGGTGCCAGCGCCACTTCTTTGTAAGATATAGACTTTGAAGCCAAAGGACTAAGAACTGCTGGAGTAGAGGAATATTTGGACGCTGAAGCTCTCGTTGAATGATTTACAGGTTCCTCTTTTAAAGTGGAGCTTCTACCTTTTAATTGTCCAGGCGAAGATATTGCGGCTGAAGTGAGTTTTGGAGTTAATTTATGTGGCGATGTTATGTCATTCCTGTAACTGCTTTCTCTGACGATGTAATTCTCAGAGCTATTAATCCTCAGCTTTGCAAGACGAGGTCTCCTCCGACCAAACTTGCGGTTGGCTGTGTTTCCTGACCGCCCTTTAGAATTGGCTTCTTGCCACCCTTCATCAGAGGATATTTCCTCAACAACTTCACTCGTCTCAGGCACATATCTAGTGAATTCATCATTTTCTTTCAGTTCTTCAGAATGAAGCGTGACTTGAGTTGCTTGAGTGTTGCCCTCTTCCATACTTCTATCATCTTTTGATCCATCTAAGGGAATGTTCTCGTCAGCTATTGAATCATCGTGTTGTTGATGGTTTTTATCCATGATTGGGTGTATCTGCTACATCATATATAAAAAACACGAATGTCAAGTAAGTTTAAATGACACTATATTCAGAATGCATCTGTTTTTGAGTTCTGCTAGGTATAAAAAACTCCAAGCAAGCTCCAAAAGAATATAATATGCCGAATGCAATCCAATTTTAACTCATAACGAGCAAAAGCCTTACGTGCTCTAAAGTAATTATAGGAAGGCAAGGGGCCTTGAGCCTAGGGAAAACATGTAATTTTTAGCAAGGAAAAATAAGTTAGTCCTCCACATCTTGAGCACAAGATATGAATTCAGTCAGAACCATAGGGATCAGTGGGTTACATACAAACACATGAAGGAAGATATATGTACTATCAAGGACAGCTAGAAATATATATGCCCACCTTTGCACGTCGCTGTTTCCTCTGAGTGTCATTTCCTTTGGGCTCTTGTTCAGGATTAATAAAATCCAGGAGATCTGATACACTGCAAAAAATGGTTACATATTTGTGTCCAGAAATATAAATTCCATTTGAAACCAAGTAATACTATTTCAGTACCATATCAGTACCTAAGGTGACCTTTACTTGCAATGGATGCATCAGGCTTTGGAGTTCCATTTTTAGCTGCTTCTTGTTGCTCTATTGCTTTTGATTCAAAATAGTCGAGCCATGCAGCAGCATCCTGCATTGGGGAAAAAAAAGAATAGGCCACACCAAACATTAATTGTCACCGCCTTTATGGGGAAATCCTTCCTTAGAGTTCACTCCAAGACAGTCGACACAAACTTTTCAACAATAAACACACCCTTAAAGTTTAAAACCTTAAGAAAACTAATGACCTGCGTACGAAGATCTTCAGGTCCAAGCTTTTCTTGGAGTATCTTAAGGGTCGTTTGTTCGTGTTGTACACTCAGGGAATAAGCTTCCATCAATGAAAGAGCTATGGCAATGGCATGGAAGCTCGCAGCAGTCTAAAACATGAATAACATCATATAAAAACTTCGTGCCAGCCATTAGGGAAGGGGACATGTAATATTCTCAAACAAATAAGCGAAGGGAAGGAGAGAGACCTGGATATGATCTTCTCCTAACAATCTTTTGTTGCATTTAAGAGCTTCATGCAATATCTGAGCGCCACATGAACATTTCCCATACCCTCTTCCATCATAGCCACATTTATATATGTTGCGGCTGTGTTTGGATGAGACAGTCCGCATGTGAAGTGAAGAAGGAAGAGAGCACGGTTGACATACCTGCCAAAGGATACATTAAATTCAATGAGGAGAAGAAATGGCCCATGATAAGTAGTTCTAAAATGAAGGGTATCTGAGCAATTGGTTAATTGGTTGTGATAGGGATGGAATTAAAGGGATTTGATAATATACAAACATAAAAATTTGTTCAGATTTAAAATAATCAACAGAAAGTCATCGCCTAGAAATAATACTAGTACAACAAACCACTTTTTTCTTACTTCAGAGCCAGCTCCATGTGTTGCAGACGATAATAAAAGACAGAGAGATCCCCGTAGCTTTTCATGGTGTCTGGATGGTCAAGCCCAAGCTCCCTCTCGTTTATATCCAGGGCCTTTTGCTGATATATGGTTGCCTAAACAAGGAAAAGATAATCAAAATTTGACATAAACAGCTGGTCAGTCTAAAACCATCTACCTCAAGAATCGACACAGGCCAACACAAAACCCATAGTATAATTTGAATAATAGGCTTCACAGTCCTCAACCATGATGAACGATGGATGCAGAGGACCATTTATATTTTTCTGTTGTTCTTTTCTAGCTTTGTTATCTTTTTCGAGGAACCAAGTCATAAAACAAAAACTCAAACACGACTTTAATTTATTATGCAAAATTAGCTTGAAACTGCAATTCATCTGAAAGAATATTAC